>NW_024055910.1:30388-116300 GCF_902713615.1 Scyliorhinus canicula | reverse complement strand
AACTGGATTTGTTTATTGGAAAAGATTAATCATCCATAAACATTCTGTTACAAACCGATTCTGGCGATAACCATCGATAAACATTCTGTTACAAACTGATCCTAGAGTTAACCATCGATAAACATTCTGTTACAAACCGATCTGGGAGATAATCATCCATAAACATTCTGTTACAAACCGATCTGGGAGATAATCATCCATAAACATTCTGTTACAAACCGATCTGGGAGATAATCATCCATAAACATTCTGTCACAAACCGATCCTGCAGATAATCATCCATAAACATTCTGTTACAAACCGATCCTGCAGATAATCATCCATAAACATTCTGTTACAAACCGATCTGGGAGATAATCATCCATAAACATTCTGTTACAAACCGGTCCTGCAGATAATCATCCATAAACATTCTGTTACAAACCGATCTGGGAGATAACCATCCATAACAATTCTGTTACAAACCGATCTGGGAGATAATCATCCATAAACATTCTGTTACAAACCGATCCTGCAGATAATCATCCATAAACATTCTGTTACAAACCGATCTGGGAGATAATCATCCATAAACATTCTGTTACAAACCGGTCCTGCAGATAATCATCCATAAACATTCTGTTACAAACCGATCTGGGAGATAATCATCCATAAACATTCTGTTACAAACCGATCCTGCAGATAATCATCCATAAACATTCTGTTACAAACCGATCTGGGAGATAATCATCCATAAACATTCTGTTACAAACCGATCCTGCAGATAATCATCCATAAACATTCTGTTACAAACCGATCCTGCAGATAATCATCCATAAACATTCTGTTACAAACCGATCCTGCAGATAATCATCCATAAACATTCTGTTACAAACCGATCTGGGAGATAATCATCCATAAACATTCTGTTACAAACTGATCTGGGAGATAATCATCCATAAACATTCTGTTACAAACCGATCTGGGAGATAATCATCCATAAACATTCTGTTACAAACCGATCTGGGAGATAATCATCCATAAACATTCTGTTACAAACCGACCCGGGAGATAATCATCCATAAACATTCTGTTACAAACCGGTCCCGGTGATAATGATTGATAAACATTCTATTACAAACCAGTCCTGGAGGTAATCATTAATAAATATTCTGTTACAGTCCGATCGAGGAAATAACCATTGATACATATTCTATTTCAAACTGATCCTGAAGTTAACCATAAATAAACATTCTGTTACCAACCAATCCTGGGGTGGCACGGTGTCACAGTGGTTAGCACTGCTGTCTCACAGCACCAGGGACCGGGTTCGATTCCGACCTCAGGTGTCTGTGCGGAGTCTGCACATCCTCCCCGTGTCTGCGTGTGTTTCCTCCGGGTGCTCCGGTTTCCTCCCACAGTCCAACGATGTGCAGGTTAGGTGGATTGGCCATGAGGTGGGGGTTATGGGGATAGGGCGGGGGACTGCGCCTAGGTAAGGGGCTCTTTCAGAGGGTCAGTGCAGACCCGATGGGCTGAATGGCCTCCTTCTGCACTGTGGGGATTCCACGGTAACCTTCGATAAACAGTCTGTTACAAACCAATACTGGAGATTGATTTGAGCACGTTTACCCTACACAAAGACTTCTACTCGCTAAAAAATGATTGATTTGGAGGTATTGAAATCTTCCCTGGTTCCACTCCATCTGGCTGTACATCAAGGCAGCTTGGGTCTGTTAATCACTCCTGTCCCCTGCTCTATCACAGGCCTTCCATTTCCTTCTTCCTACCACCCTCGCCCCTTTCACTCACCCAGACACATCTCTAACTTTTCCCAGTTCTGATTGGAGGTCACAGAGCTTAACTCTGTTTCTCTAACGATGACCAGGAAACCATTGTTGTAAAAACCCAGCTGGGTCACTAATGTCCTTTAGGGAAGGAAATCTGCCGTCCTTACCCGGTCTGGCCTACACGTGACTCCAGACCCTCAGCAATGTGGTTGGCTCTGAAATGTCCTGAGGAAGGGGCAATAAATGCTGGGCCCAACGACACCCACATCACAGGAACACGTGTTTATAAGGTTAATTTTTTTTGTGAAAAGGACATGCCCTGTGTATGTTTCAACAAGAAGATATTATAAATATTGTATCGTCAATGCAGTCCATCTTATTTTATTCTTTCATGGGTGGCTTTGGCTGGGCTAGTATTTGTTGCCCAGCCCTAATTGCCCCTTGAACTGAGTGTCCATTTCAGAGCCAACCACAATGCTGTGGGTCTGGAGTCACATGTAGGCCAGACCGGGTAAGGACGGCAGATTTCCCCTTCCCTAAAGGATATTAATGACCCAGCTGGGTTCTTACAACAATCGACAATGGTTGCATGGTCATCGTTAGACTTTCAATTCCAGTTCAAATTTCACCAGGATTCCCAGAGCATTGCCCTGCGTCTCTGGGTGGCTGGTCCAATGACAGTACTGCCACACCACCCACTGTGCTGTTAGGGAGAGAGTTCCAGGATGTTGCCCTGGCGACAGTGAAGGAACGGCCGATATATTTCCCAGTCAGGGTGGTGAGTGACTGGGAGGGGAGCCTCCAGGTGGTGGGGCTCCCAGGTATCTGCTGCCCTTGTCCTTCTAGATGGTAGTGGTCGTGGGTTTGGAAGGTGCTGCCTAAGGAGACTTGGTGAGTTACTGCAGTGCATCTTGTAGATGGGACACACGGCTGCCACTGTGCGTCGGTGGTGGAGGGAGTGAATGTTTGTGGAAGGGGGAGCAATCAAGCGGGGCTGCTTTGTCCTGGATGGTGTCGAGCTTCTTGAGTGTTGATGATGCTGCACTCATCCAGGCATTTTCACCTTAATCTTAAAACACAGTCTCGTGAATCCATGCAAACGTCACTTTTCCCAAGTCAATTAGACCCAGTCTCCACAGAATTTGACAGTGGCATACATTTCCTTCAAATCAAGAAGATTTATCCTGTAGTAGAAATTTACAATGATGGAAACCACATGAGCAACAGAATTGGATTGAACAAAATTGCAATGCAGAGTCCACCCTGATATGTAAAAAATTAGCTCAACAACCTCAAAAAACACTAAATATTGAGACAGATCCCGCGATTGTCAGATTCACTTAGCTCATTTAAACATTCATCCCTTCAAGGTAAACGTTCGACCGCTGAGTCCCGTGAAGATGATTCTGTAGGTGTGACATAGTCACTCACTAACTTGGGGAAATGAGGGGAAATGCTACTCTTAACAACTGCTCCGTAACCTATATTTTTTTTTATAAATGTTTTTATTCAGTTTTCATATTTTATATTGAACAAATTACAAATTGTTAGGAGAAAAAAAACAACAAACAAACACGCAAAAATTAACATACATATTTACAGGTAAGCATCTTCGTAGTAGTAACTGCGCCCGCCCCCCCCCCCCCCCCCCCCCAACATGTTTATTTAGTTTGGTTTTGGGCCTTAGCTAGCCATCGAACCCCCGTACCGAACCTGTAGCCCCTCCCGCTACCTTCCCCCGACTATTCTTCCTCTTGTACATTGGCCACAAATAGGTCCCGGAACAGTTGCATGAATGGCTCCCACGTTCTGTGGAAGCCGTCGTCCGACCCTCGGATGGCAAATTTGATTTTCTCCATTTGGAGAGATTCCGAGAGGTCGGACAGCCAATCCGCAGCTCTGGGCGGTGCTGCTGACCGCCAGCCAAACAGGATTCTACGGCGGGCGATCAGGGAGGCAAAGGCAAGGGCGTCCGCCCTCCTCCCCAGGAATAGATCTGGCTGTTCTGAAACCCCGAAGACCGCCACTATCGGGCATGGCTCCACCCTCACTCCCACCACTTTGGACATAACCTCGAAGAAGGCTGTCCAGTACTCCACGAGTCTGGGGCAAGACCAGAACATGTGGGCGTGGTTGGCCGGGCCTCTTTGGCACCGTTCACATCTGTCTTCCACCTCCGGGAAGAACCTACTCATACGGGTTCTTGTTAAGTGGGCTCTATGTACCACTTTTAGTTGCGTCAGGCTGAGCCTTGCGCACGTGGAGGTGGAGTTGACCCTATGCAGTGCTTCGCTCCAGAGTCCCCACCCTATCTCCATCCCCAGGTCGTCCTCCCATTTCCTTCTTGTTGCGTCCAGTACGGTGTCGTCCCTATCTACCAGTCGGTCATACATGTCACTACAGTTCCCTTTCTCTAGGATACTTGCGTCCAGTAGGTCTTCCAGTAGTGTCTGTCGTGGCGGTTGTGGGTACGTCCTTGTCTCCTTTCGTAGGAAGTTTTTGAGCTGCAGGTACCGTAGCTCGTTCCCCCCAGCTAGCCGAAATTTCTCTGTCAGTTCGTCCAGTGTTGCGATCCTGTCGTCCGTGTATAGGTCCCTGACTGTCAGTGTCCCCCCGTCCTGCCTCCACCTTTTGAAGGTGGCGTCGGTCAGTGCTGGTTTGAACCTATGGTTGTTGCAGATGGGAGCCCTGTTCGACATTTTGGTCAGGCCAAGTTGCTGCCGCAGTTGGTTCCAGGATTGGAGGGTGGCTGTCACCACTGGGCTGCTGGAGTGTTTTTTGGGTGGGGATGGGAGTGCTGCCGTGGCGAGGGCCCGGAGGGAGGTTCCCATGCAGGAGGCCTCCTCCGCACGCACCCACTCAGCCTCTGGCTCCTGGATCCATCCCCTTACTCGCTCGGCTGTTGCTGCCCAGTGGTAGAATTGTAGATTCGGGAGGGCTAGCCCTCCCCTGGTTTTTGTTTTTTGTAAGACCTTCTTTGGGATCCTAGCATTTTTACCCCCCCATACGAACGCCATGATGAGTTTGTCCAGCGCTTTGAAAAAGGCCTTGGGGATGTAGATCGGAATGGATCTAAACAGGAAGAGGAACCTGGGCAGTACGTTCATTTTGATCGTCTGAACTCTCCCCGCGAGGGAGAGCGGGAGTGTGTTCCATCTTTGCAGGTCCTTTTTAACTTCCTCCGTCAGGCTGGTGAGGTTCCATTTGTGGATCCCTTTCCAGTCATGGGCTATTTGGATCCCCAGGTAGCGGAATTTATGTCGGGCTTGATTGAACGGCAGCCCCTTTAGTGCTGCCCCACCCCCCCCTTGCGGGTGTACTGGGAAGATCTCACTTTTGCTCATGTTGAGTTTGTAGCCCGAGAAGGCTCCAAACTCTTTCAGGAGCGCGATGATTCCGTCCATGCTGCTTTGTGGGTCCGAGATATAGAGGAGCAGATCATCCGCATAGAGTGAGACTCTGTGCTCTCTACCTCCCCTTCGGATCCCCCTCCAATTTTTTGCTGCCCTGAGCGCGATTGCTAGCGGTTCAATTGCTAGTGCGAACAGCAGCGGGGACAGTGGGCATCCTTGTCTGGTGCCCCTGTGCAGCTGGAAGTATTGGGAGTTGGTATTGTTGGTCTGTACACTCGCCATGGGAGCGTTGTACAGGAGCTTTACCCAAGCGGTGAACCCTGTTCCAAGCCCGAACCGCTCCAGTACCTCTATGAGGTATATCCATTCGACTCTGTTGAAGGCCTTTTCTGCGTCCAGGGAGACGATCACCTCTTGTGTTCTCTCCCCGGAGGGGGTCATTATCACGTTCAGCAGGCGCCTGATGTTCGCGGTAAGCTGTCTACCTTTGACAAAGCCCGTCTGGTCCTCTGTGACCACCTCAGGTACACAGTCTTCTAGCCTCTTGGCTAGGATTTTGGCCAGTATTTTGGCGTCTGCATTCAGCAGAGAGATGGGTCTGTATGACCCACATTCCGTTGGGTCTTTGTCTTTCTTAGGTATCAGCGAGATTGAGGCCTGTGCTAACGTGGGTGGCAATGTGCCCCTAGCTAGCGAGTCTGTGAACATCTCCCGCATGTGCGGGGCCAGCGCTGTCGCAAATTTTTTGTAGAAGTCCGCCGGGAATCCGTCCGGTCCCGGCGTCTTCCCCGTCTGCATGGAGCTAATGCTCTCCATGATCTCTCCCAGTGCTAGTGGTGCTTCCAGATCCCGTTTCTGCCCTCTCCCACAACTGGTATGTCCAGTCCGTCAAGAAACCGGTTCATCCCAGCCTTCCCCGTTGGGGGCTCTGAGGTGTACAGCTCTTGGTAGAAGGCCTTGAAGGTTTTGTTAATCCTCTCTGGTTCTGTTTCCAACGTGCCTCTGGTATCTCTGATTTGCGCAATTTCTCTGCTGGCTGCCTGCTTTCTCAGCTGGTGGGCCAACAGGCGGCTGGCTTTGTCTCCGTGTTCGTATAGGGCCCCGCGTGCCTGGCGGAGTTGGTGTACTGCTTTCCTGGTGGAGAGCAGGTCAAAGTTCCTTTGTAATTCTTTCCTCTCCGCCAGGAGTTCTACGGTCGGGGCCTCGGAGTATTTATGGTCTACCTCCAGTATGGAGTCGACCAGCTTCTGCCTAGCCACCCTTTCCTCCCTATCTCTTTGCGCTTTGTAGGCTATGATTTCCCCTCTTAGTACGGCCTTAAGCGCTTCCCAGAACGTGGAGGGTGAGACCTCCCCGTTTTGGTTGATCTCAGTGTACTCCGCTATGGCCCGCGCTATCCTTTCGCTGAAGGCCTTGTCAGCTAGTAAGGCACCGTCCAACCTCCATTTGGGGCGCTGGGCCCTTCCCGTCTCTAGCCGCACATCCATGTAGTGTGGGGCGTGGTCTGATATCACAATTGCGGAGTATTCCACCTTGTCTATCTCTGGAAGCACCGTTTTCCCCACCACAAAGAAGTCAATTCTGGTGTACACGTTGTGTACTGGGGAGAAGAAAGAGAATCTTTCTCCCCCGGGTGGGCGAATCTCCAGGGGTCTACTGCTCCCATCTGCTCCATATAGTGACTGAGTTCCCTTGCCATGTTTGAGGTTTTCCCCGTTCTGGGGTTTGATCTGTCCGTCGTTGGGTCCTGTACACAGTTGAAGTCCCCCCCCATGATTAGTCGGTGCGTCGCTATGTCCGGGATTTCTGCCATGGTCTTTTGGATGAAGCTCGTGTCGTCCCAGTTGGGCGCATACACGTTAACTAGGACTACCGGCGCCCCATCCAGGGCCCCGCTGACCATGACATACCGTCCCCCTGGGTCCGTAACCGTCTTTGTCGCCCTAAACATTGTCCTCTTGCCAATCAGGATCGCCACCCCCCTGGCCCTTGCCCCATAACAGGAATGATAGGTTTGTCCCACCCAGCCCTTTCTTACCCGCAGTTGGTCCTGCTCCCTCAAGTGCGTCTCTTGGAGGAAGACTATGTCGGCCCTCATGTTTCTAAGGTGGGTGAGGACTCTAGATCTCTTCACTGGGCCATTAAGTCCCCTTACGTTCCAGGTGACTATTCTGGTGGGGGGCTTCTGCCCCCTTGCTCCTGTGGGGTTAACCATATTTGTCCGGTGGACGCGCCCCTGCCCTCTGGGGTTTCCCTTTGTTAGGGGGCCGTCCAGGATGTCCACTATCACTGCTCTCCCCATGCGGTCGGGTCCCTGCGCTCCGGGGTTCCCCCTTGTCCCGGGGACACCCGCCATGGCCGTCCACTGTGTGTCCGCCACGCGGGTAGCCCCCTGCACTCCGGGGGGCCCCTTCACCCACAGACCGTACTGGGTGGGTGTTTGCAGCAGTTCCCTGTTTCGAGCCCTTGTCTGTGGCACTTTGTGGCCCTATTCCCTTTCTGGCCTCTTTTGTCCCTTCGTCCCTGCATTTCCCCTCCCTGGTCTCTCGCCCCCCGAGTGCCCCCCCCCCCCGCTCTATCCCTTTCGGGGATACCCCTGTGTACCCCTCCATTGCCCCTCTCTCCCCCATTCCTGTCCCCATTTGCTCTCCCACCTTTGATGGGTGATCCCCCCCCTCCCCTGCCTGGCGCCTTCCCCCCTGTTGGGGGTGCGCTGCGGCCCTGCTCTGTTGCGCGCCCCCTTCGCTAGCTTTCCTGCTAGCACGGTGGCTCCCCGCTCGGAGGTTGCTGTCCCCCTTCCCCTCTCCCCTCTCCAGTACTCCCGTTCCCTCGTGCCGGGGCCTGGCCTCCCACCTGGAGCGGGCCCTTGGGCATTGGGTTGTTTTTCCTGGGTGCTCCTGCCAGGGGGGAGGGGGCTGGCTTTGCCTCGCCCCTCCCCACCCCCCCGTCGGCATGACGTATCTCCTTGCCATGGGCCCCTCGTCCCTACTTCCCATGGCGTTTTTCCAGCCCGTGCTCCTCGACGAACCTATTCGCCTCGGCAGGGGCTGTAAAGAAATATTCCTTGTGTTGGTATGTGACCCAGAGTTTTGCTGGGTACAGCATACCAAAACGTACTTTGTTCTTATAGAGAGCTGCTTTCGCTCTGTTGAACTCCGCCCGTCTCTTAGCTATGTCCGCTCCAAAATCCTCGTAGATTCGGATGGCGTGCCCGTCCCAATTGCAGGCTCTATTCTCCTTGGCCCAGCGCAGGATTGTCTCCCTATCCCGGTACCGGTGCAGTCTGGCTATAACTGCTCTCGGTTTTTCCCCTTCCTTGGGCTTCGGGCGCAGTGACCGATGAGCTCTGTCCATTTCCGGTGGGGTGGGAAAAGTTTCCCGCCCCACCAAGGAGCCCAGCATCGCAGCCACGAATGTTGTGGGATTTCTACCCTCTATCCCCTCTGGCAGGCCCACTATCTTAATGTTTTGCCTTCTCGAGTTGATCTCCTGGTCGTCTACCCTGCCCTTCAGGCTCCCCTGTGTTGCACTCAGTTTCGCCATTTCCCTCTCCAGGGACATGACCCGGTCGCTCACGTCAGTCGCTGCCTTCTCCAGCTCTTTAATGGTTGCCCCGTGGGCTTCCAGTATCTTCCCTTGGGCATCCACTTTCTCCTCCATTCTGGTCAGAGCCTGCTGCACCCCTGACATGGCCCTGGTCATTGCTGCCTGTGCTGCGGCCTCTGTGTCTGCTTTTAACTCTGCCTTGATTGCCTGCAGCTGCTCCCTCACCACCTCTGCAATGGCTTCCTTCCAATTCACGCCCCCCTCTAACCCCAGGGGAGAGGTTGCCCGCCCGTCCAGCCCTTTTGGATGCGGCGATACATTCTTCCCGCTGCTTCGCGTGTTGACTCGTTCGCCCAAGCTGGTTTGCCCTTTGCCCCGTCCACCTCCGGTGCCCCCTTTCTCTTGGGTCCCTTCTGGCATTTTTTTCTCCCCCTTCCCCTTCATCGTTTCTTCTCTCCTTGTTCTTCTTTTCCCCCTTTTCCGCACCCTATTTTAATTTTATTTATATATATATAAAAATATATGTATATATTTTTTTTTAAATGAAAAATTTATTTCCCCCCTTCTTTCCTTTACCCCTTTATTTCACCCCTTTTCTCTTTACCAGTTTTCTTTTGGGTTTTTATTTTAAAAAAAAGAACAGAAATATAAGTCTCTTTTTCTTTTGTTTTCTCTCTCCACTCGCCCAGGAGAGAGAGAGAGAGTCCCCCTTTGTCCTTGCCACGTGGTGGTCACTGCAGTTGGGGGGAGGGGGAGGGCGAGTGGGGCTGCTGGTTGGGGGGTTGGGGGGGGGGGGTTTGTGTCCCCGCTGCTGGTTGGGGGGGGGGGGGTTTGGTGTCCTCGCTGCTGGTTGGGGGGGGGGGGGGGGGGTTGGTGTCCTCGCTGCTGGTTGGGGGGGGGGGGGGGGGGGGTTGGTGTCCTCGCTGCTGGTTGGGGGGGGGGGGGGGGGGAGTTGGTGTCCCCGCTGCTGATTGGGGGGGGGAAGGTGGTGTCCCGCTGCTGGTTTGGGGGGGGGAAGAGGGCCCGCCGCTACCGCACCGTTCCCGGCCCGCATGGGGGGGGGGGGGGGGGGGGAGAGAGGGGTTGGACCTGCCGCTGCTGGGCCTCCCTGTCGCCGTCGCTCCTCGCCTCCGCCTTCCGCCGCCGCCCGCTCCTCCTCAGCTGCCGCCCGCTCCTCCTCCGCTTCTCCTCCGCTGCCGCCCGCCGCTGCCGCCCGCCGCTCCTCCGCTGCCGCCCGCTCCTCCTCCGTTGTCGCCCGCTCCTCCGCCGTTGCCGCCCGCTCCTCCTCCGCCGTTGCCGCCCGCTCCTCCTCCGCCGTCCGGCCTGTCGGGGGGGTTCCTTCCTGGCGCTTGCGGGAGCCCCTCTCCCTGCGACCTCCTCGCTCGCCGCCCGGAAGTCGAGTCTCCGTAACCTATATAAAGTATTGTGATGAACAGCAGTCAAATGAGTACATAGAGAACCTAGTGGAGTGATGCAGCGACAACAATCTCTCCCTCAATGTCAGCAAAACTAAAGAGCTGGTCATTGACTTCAGGAAGCAAAGTACTGTACACATCCCCTGTCAGCATCAACGGGGCCGAGGTGGAGATGGTTAGCAGTTTCAAATTCCTAGGGGTGCACATCTCCAAAAATCTGTCCTGGTCCACTCACACCGACGCTATCACCAAGAAAGCACAACAGAGCCTATACTTACTCAGGAAACTAAGGAAATTCGGCATGTCCACATTAACCCTTACCAACTTTTACAGATGCACTATAGAAAGCATCCTATCGGGCTGCATCACAGCCTGGTATGGCAACTGCTCGGCCCAGGACCGCAAGGAACTTCAGAGAGTCGGGAACACCGCTCAGTCCATCACACAAACCTGCCTCCCATCCATTGACTCCATCTACACCTCCCGCTGCCGGGGGAAAGCGGGCAGCATAATCAAAGACCCCTCCCACCCGGCTTACTCACTCTTCCAACTTCTTCCATCAGGCAGGAGATACAGAAGTCTGAGAACACGCACGAACAGACTCAAAAAAAGCTTCTTCCCCACTGTTATCAGACTCCTAAATGATCCTCTTATGGACTGACCTCATTAACACTAAATGACCCTCTTATGAACTGAACTGATCTCTTCACATATCTTCTCTACTGAGCAGTACTACACTCCGTATGCTTCACCCGATGCCTGTGTCTATGTATTTACATTGTGTATTTATTGTATGTCCAATATTTTTTCATGTATGGAATGATCTGTCTGGATTGTACGCAGAACAATACTTTTCACTGTACCTCAGTACACGTGACAATAAATCTGAATCATTCAAATCAAATAATTGAAATATAAATCTGGATTCTCTCCCAGAAGGAAGATTGTGTTTCCCCTCTTGTTCCTAGAGCCTATTTAACACTGCGTAGGAACAGGAGTGGACCATTCAGCCCATCCAGCCTGCTCCACCATTCTTGACAAATCATTGGCTGATCATTATTTTCCCCAGTCTCCCCCCGATTTCATCAGTAACCTCAAATGCATTTCTATCGTGGATTTGTTCAATAATTGAGCACACACAGGCCTCTGAGGAAGAGAATTCTGAATACCCACCGCCCAGGGATGTGGATCCGATCCTGAGAAACACAGGATCTTCAGGATCTGACGTTGGGAGGAGGGATCTGTGATGTCAATCTGACCTGGTATTGCCCCTGAAGGGGACTCGGATTCTAATGCATCACATGTCCCAGGGAGTGGCTAAGGAAGGGGCCACGTTACCTGGAAGCAAAGGAGCTATTTCAATACGGGGAGAGCGTGGGCTCAGTGCATTGCTGTGCAGAGGAGCCAGGATAGACATGTGGGCCGAATGGTCTCACTCAGATGAATTAACCAGAAATTTTCACAATCTTGCCGCCTGAATTGGAAGAGTTCACTGTGATCTTTTGGATTGTGTGATGAATAGCTGGCTTTCTGAGCATCTGTTGATTGCTATGGTGCTCTCTTTCAGAAGAAACTCACGCCACCTCATCAAAATGCGGAGAAGGCCGGGTTACGAGGAAACAGGTAAAGTTGAATCTACAATTTGTGCACGTCTGCTACATCACCAGAACCAGCTGCAGGATGTGGGCCTCACTGGTTAGGCTACTGGTCATTGCCCACCCCAGGTTACTCTTTAGAAGGTGGTGGTGAGTTGCCTTCTTGAACCTGAGGTGTAGGTACACCCACTGTGCTGTTAGGGAGGGAGTTCCAGGATGTTGCCTCAGTTTTGTGAGGGCCACGAAGAATCCAGCACGAGTTTTCAGGATACAAAGAAATAACATTTATTTACAATAACATATAGACCACAACAGCAGCAGCAGCAACTTCCCTTGCTGCTCACTCCTCTCTCTCTGCTGGTTACAAACTGGCCAGCTCTATTTATGCAGGGAGTCTGCTAATGATTTCTCCGCCCCCCCCCCCCCCCCCCCCCCCTCACTGGGGAAGGTCATACTCCCAAAGGATTGTGGGATTGTCATTAGTCCCCAGCCAATGGTAAACAGGCAGGCTATAACACCCAGCTACAAAGCTTTGCGCAAGTGAAGGAGACACAGCCGGAGTGATGCACATTCAGAGTGGGAATTGGAACTTGGTAATTTGGTGCAGTGAGGTAATCAGGAAAGGTAAGTGGTAAGTCTAATTCTGCTGTTTTTCAGTTAAAAGTGCAATGTGTAGCTTTGTGTCTGATTGGCTGAAGCTGCCCCCACCCTAATTGCTGAGAGGCAGTTATCTGTCAGTCACCTGAGGCCTGTTTCGGAGCACAAAGGTGCACATTATATTCTCTCTTTGAAGTTTAGGTAGTGTGAGTCACCCTGGTTAGCTGAGGTCTGTATAAAAGACAGACAGAAAGCGCACTGAGTAAGCTTTGCGCAAGCCAAGGAGACACATCCAGAGTGGGAATTTGGAACTTGGTAATTCGGTGCAGAGTGGGAGACGGTGCTTTTTCCCGACTGTTTTGTTCTCTCTCTTTCTTCTGGACTGTAACTTTTAATCAGCAGGGAGAGAACCAGAGAGCATCCTGGGAAGGTACGTGATTTGTATTTATTTTTATTACCTTTTCAAATTGTGTGTGGGGGGGGGGGGTAACTGAAGTGACATCACAGTAAAGCTGTGACCTGATTGGCTGGTTGGGAATCTACACTAAATTTAAAAATTAAGCATTGTTAAACTAATTAAACATAATGACTTAATTATAATTTAGAGGGGAATCTAAGGCAGAGATCGGAGAGTCCTGTATTTAGCTTTCACATTTATAGTAGAAATCTAGTGCTAGTAAACATATAGTTAACTAACTTTTTTTTTTAAATGTTAAATTTAATTTACTAATTAATTGACACAATGTCAGTAAGAGGGGTGCAGAGCTCTGACTGTGAGATGTGGCAGGTCCGGGAGGCTTCCAGTGTCCCTGGAGGCTGCATCTGCAGAAAGTGCACCCAACTGGGGCTCCTCACAGATCGCATGGTTCGGTTGGAGCAGCAGTTGGATGCACTTCGGAGCAGGCAGGTGGCGGAAAGCGTCATAGATAGCAGCTATATAAATGTGGTCACACCCAAGGTACAGGCAGAGAAATGGGTGACCACCAGAAGGGGCAGGCAGTCAGTGCAGGAATCCCCTGTGGTTGTCCCCCTCTCGAACAGGTATACCCCTTTGGATACTGTCGGTGGGAATAGCCTATCAGGGAAAAACAGCAGCAGCCAGAGCAGTGGCACCACGGCTGGCTCTGATGTTCAGAAGGGAGGGTCAAAGCGCAGAAGAGAAATAGTCATAGGGGACACTGTAGTTAGGGGCACATATAGGCGCTTCTGTGGATGTGAAAGAGACTCCAGGATGGTATGTTGCCTCCCTGGTGCCAGGGTCCAGGATGTCTCCGAACGGGTAGCGGGCAACCTGAAGGGGGAGGGCAAACAGGCAGAGGTTGTGGTACATATTGGTACTAACAACATAGGTAGGAAGGGGCATGAGGTCCTGCAGCAGGAGTTCAGGGAGCTAGGCAGAAAGTTAAAAGGCAGGACCTCTAGGGTTGGAATCTCGGGATTACCCCCTGTGCCACGTGCCAGTGAGGCTAGAAATAGGAAGATAGAGCAGCTAAACACGTAGCTAAACAGCTGGTGTAGGAGGGAGGGTTTCTGTTATCTGGACCACTGGGAGCTCTTCCAGGGCAGGTGTGACCTGTATAAGAAGGACGGGTTGCATCTAAACTGGAGAGGCATAAATATCCTGGCCGCGAGGTTTGCTACTGTCACACAGGAGGGTTTGAACTAGTATGGCAGGGGGGTGGGCACCGGAGCAATAGGTCAGAAGGTGAAAGCATTGAGGGAGAACTAGGGAATAGGGCCAATATGGCTCTGAGGAAGAGCAGACAGGGAGATGTTGCTGTAAACAGCGGGTCTGGTGGCCTGAAATGCATATGTTTTAATGCAAGAAGTATTACGTGTAAGGCAGATGAACTTAGAGCTTGGAGTAGTACTTGGAACTATGATGTTGTTGCCATTACAGAGACCTGGTTGAGGGAAGGACAGGATTGGCAGCTAAACGTTCCAGGATTTAGATGTTTCAGGCGGGATAGAGGGGGATGTAAAAGGGGTGGCGGAGTTGCCCTACTGGTTAGGGAGCAGTCCCAGAGGATTGGAAAACAGCAAATGTGACGCCACTGTTTAAAAAGGGAAGTAGACAAAAGATGGGGAATTGGACCGGTTAGCTTAACCTCTGTCGTGGGGAAGATGCTTGAGTCTATTATCAAGAAAGAGATAAGAGGGCACCTCGATAGAAATTATCCCATTGAACGGACGCAGCAATAATTCATGAAGGGCAGGTCAAGCTTGACGAATCTCTTGGAATTCTATGAAGACATTTCGAACAAGGTAGACAAAGGGGGCCCAGTGGCTGTGGTGTATCTAGATTTCCAAAAGGCCTTTGACAAGGTACCGCACAAGAGACTGCTGCATAAGATAAGGATGCATGGTGTTAAGGGTAGAGTACTAGCATGGATAGAGGATTGGTTGTCTAACAGGAAACAAAGAGTGGGAATAAATGAGTGCCATCCTGGCTGGCAATCAGTGACGAGTGGTGTGCCTCAGGGATCGGTGTTGGGACCACAATTATTTACAATTTATATAGACGATTTGGAGTTGGGAACTACATGTCAGATATCCAAGTTTGCAGATGACACGAAGGTATGTGGTAGAGCAAAGTGTACTGAGGACTGTAAAACCTTACAGAGGATCATTGACACATTGAGTGAGTGGGCAAAGGTCTGGCAGATGGAGTATAATATCAATAAGTGTGAAGTCGTGCATTTTGGTAGGAGTAACAATAGAACGGATTATTACTTAAATGGCAAAAAGCTGCAGCATGCTGCTATGCAGAGGGACCTGGGTGTACTTGTGCATGAGTCACAGAAGGTTGGTCTGCAGGTGCAACAAGTAATTTGGAAGGCAAATGGAATTTTGTCCTTCGTTGCGAAGGGGATTGAGTTTAAAAGTAGAGAGGTAATGTTGCAGTTGTACAAGGTGCTGGTGAGGCCACACCTGGAGTACTGTGTGCAGTTTTGGTCTCCACACTTGAGAAAGGATGTGCTAGCACTAGAGGGGGTGCAGAGGAGGTTCACTAGGCTGATTCCGGAGTTGAGGGGGTTATCGTATGAGGAGAGGCTGAGTAGATTGAAATTAAATGAAAATCGCTTATTGTCACGAGTAGGCTTCAATGAAGTTACTGTGAAAAGCCCCTAGTCACCACATTCCGGCGCCTGTCCAGGGAGGCTGGTACGGGAATTATATTCACTGGGATTCAGATGGTTGAGGGGGGATCTAACAGAAACATATAAAATTTTGAAGGGAATGGATAAGATAGAAGTAGAAAGGATGTTTCCACTGGTAGGTGAAAGTAGGACAAGAGGGCATAGCCTCAAGATTAGGGGGAGCAGATTTAGGACTGAATCAAGGAGGAACTTCTTCACTCAGAGGGGGGTTAAAGTATGGAATTCCCTACCGAAAGGAGTAGTAGACTCTACTTCATTGAATATATTTAAAGATAGGGTAGATGTTTTTTGAAAAGTAAAGGAATTACGGGACATGGTGAGAATGAGGGTAAGTGGTTCTGAGACCACGAAAAGATCAGCCATGATCTTATAGAATGGCGGAGCAGGCTCGAAGGGCCGGACGGTCTACTTCTGCTCCTAGTTCTTATGTTCTTATATCACAGCTGCACTGCGGGAGGACACCTCAGAGGGCAGCGAGGCTATATGGGTAGAGATCAGGAATAAGAAGGGTGCAGACACAATGTTGGGGGTTTACTACAGGCCTCCCAACAGCCAGCGGGAGATAGAGGAGCAGATAGGTAGACAGATTTTGGAAAAGCGTAAAAACAACAGAGTTGTTGTGATGGGAGACTTCAACTTTCCCAATATTGACTGGGACTCACTTAGTGCTAGGGGCCTGGACGGGGCAGAGTTTGTAAGGAGCATCGAGGAGGGCTTCTTAAAACAATATGTAGATAGTCCAACTAGGGAAGGGGCTGTACTGGACCTGCTATTGGGGAATGAGCCCGGCCAGGTGGTAGAAGTTTCAGTCGGGGAGCATTTCGGGAACAGTGACCACAATTCAGTAAGTTTTAAAGTGCTGGTGGACAAGGATAAGAGTGGTCCGAGGGTGAATGTGCTAAATTGGGGGAAGGCTAATTATAACAATATTAGGCAGGAACTGAAGAACCCAGATTGGGGGAGGATGTTTGAGGGGAAATCAACATCTGACATGTGGGAGGCTTTCAAATGTCAGTTGAAAGGAATTCAGTATCGGCATTTTCCTGTGCGGAAGAATGATAAATACGGCAAATTTTGGGAACCTTGGATAACGAGATATATTGTAGGCCTCGACAAAAAGAAAAAGGAGGCATTTGTCAGGGCTAGAAGGTTGGGAACAGATGAAGCCTGTGTGGAATATAAGGAAAGTAGGAAGGAACTTAAGCAAGGAGTCAGAAGGGCTAAAAGGGGTCACGAAAAGTCATTGGCAAATAAGGTTAAGGAAAATCCCAAGGCTTTTTACACGTACATAAAAAGCAAGAGGGTAGCCAGGGAAAGGGTTGGCCCACTGAAGGATAGGCGAGGGAATCTATGTGAGGAGCCTGAAGAAATGGGCGAGGTACTAAATTAATACTTTGCATCAGTATTCACCAAAGAGAAGGAATTGGTGGATGTTGAGTCTGGAGAAGGGTGTGTAGATAGCCTGGGTCACATTGAGATCCAAAAAGACGATGTGTTGGGCGTCTTGAAAAATATTAAGGTAGATAAGTCCCCAGGGCCGCATGGGATCTACCCCAGAATACTGAAGGAGGCAAGAGAGAAAATTGCTGAGGCCTTAACAGAAATCTTTGTATCCTCAATGTCTTCAGGTGATGTCCCGGAGGACTGGAGAATAGCCAATGTTGTCCCTTTGTTTAAGAAGGGTTGCAAGGATAATCCAGGGAACTACAGGCCGGTGAGCCTTACGTCAGTGGTAGGGAAATTACTGGAGAGAATTCTTCGAGACAGGATCTACTCCCATTTGGAAGCAAATGGACATATTAGTGAGAGGCAGCACGGTTTTGTGAAGGGGAGGTCCTGTCTCACTAAGTTGATAGAGTTTTTCAAAGAGGTCACAAAGATGATTGATGCAGGTAGGGCAGTGGATGTTGTCTATATGGACTTCAGTAAGGCCTTTGACAAGGTCCCTCATGGTGGACTGGTACAAAAGGTGAAGTCACACGGAATCAGGGGTGAGCTGGCAAGATGGATACAGAACTGGCTCGGTCATAGAAGGCAGAGAGTAGCAATGGAAGGGTGCTTTTCTGATTGTAGGTCTGTGACGAGTGGTGTTCCGCAGGGATCAGTGCTGGGACCTTTGCTGTTCGTAGTATATATAAATGATTTGGAGGAAATGTAACCGGTCTGATTGGTAAGTTTGCGGACGACACAAAGGTAGGTGGAATTGCGGATAGCGATGAGGACTGTCAGAGGATACAGCAGGATTTAGATTGTTTGGAGACTTGGGAGGAGAGATGGCAGATGGAGTTTAATCCAGACAAATGTGAGGTAATGCATTTTGGATGGTCTAATGCAGATAGGGAATATACAGTGAATGGTAGAACCCTCAAGAGTATTGACAGTCAGAGAGATCTAGGTGTACAGGTCCACAGGTTACTGAAAAGGGCAACACAGGTGGAGAAGGTAGTCAAGAAGGCATACGGCATGCTTGCCTTCATTGGCCGGGGCATTGAGTATAAGAATTGGCAAGTCATGTTGCAGCTGTATAGAACCTTAGTTAGGCCACACTTGGAGTATTGTGTTCAATTCTGGTCGCCACACTACCAGAAGGATGTGGAGGCTTTAGAGAGGGTGCAGAAGAGATTTACTAGGATGTTGCCTGGTATGGAGGGCATTAGCTATGAGGAGAGGTTGAATAAACTTTGTTTATTCTCACTGGAACGACGGAGGTTGGGGGGTGACCTGATAGAGGTCAACAAAATTATGAGGGGCATAGACAGAGTGGATAGTCAGAGCTTTTTCCCAAGGTAGAGGGGTCAATTATTAGGGGGCATTGGTTTTACAGTGCAAGGGGCAAGGTTTAGAGGAGATGTACGAGGCAGTTTTTTTACACAGAGGGTAGTGGGTGCCTGGAACTTGCTGCTGGAGGAGGTGGTGGAAGCAGGGACGATAGTGATATTTAAGGGGCATCTTGACAAATACATGAATAGGATGGGAATAGAGGGATACGGACCCCAGAAGTGTAGAAGATTTTAGTTTAGACGGGCAGCATGGTTGGCACGGGCTTGGAGGGCCGAAGGGCCTGTTCCTGTGCTGTACCTTTCTTTGTTTTTTGTTCTTTTGACAGTGAAGGAATGGCCGATATATTTCCCAGTCAGGGTGATGAGTGACTGGGACGGGAGCCTCCAGGTGGTGGGGTTCCCAGGTATCTGCTGCTCTTGTCCTTCTAGACGGTAGTGGTGGTGGGTTTGGAAGGTGTTGGATTTGGGAGGTTGTAGATTAAGTAGGTTGTGGATTAGGGACTCACTGTCCTGCTCAACAGGGTGTGAATATTGAAACAGCTCTGTCTGGGAGTCAGAGTTGAATTGTCCCACACGGGCACACAATACGATGTTTCACAGTTTCTTTATTTGCTGGCTGTCTGCCCTCTTTCCCTGACCCCCCACCCCCAGGCTCTGCACACCCACCTGCACCTGAATCTCAGGCTTGCTGCACCCACTCAGTGTTGGATTTTGCTAATCCGTCCCCTTTCTGTTTTCAGAGGTGGAATCGGAACATGAAAGGAGAGAGTCTCCTTCACAGGGCCTGTATCAGTGGAAATTTCAAACTGGCCTCATCTCTCATTGACAAGGTACGGTATCAGATGGCATATCCAGCGCATCTCATCCGCACATACCCCAAATCTCACGGATTGGTTGATCGATTGATTTGATTCATTGCCACATGTACCGAAGTACAGTGAAAAGTATTTTTCTGTGGCCGAGGGAGCGTACACAGTGCGTACATAGAACATAGAAAATACAGTACAGAAAGAAGCCATTCGGCCCATCGAGTCTGCACCAACCCACTTAAGCCCTCACTTCCACCCTATCCCCGTAACCCAATAACCCCTCCTAACCTTTTTGGTCACTAAGGGCAATTTATCGTGGCCAATCCACCTAACCTGCACGTCTTTGGACTATGGGAGGAAACTGGAGCACCCGGAGGAAACTCACGCAGACACGGGGAGAACATGCAGACTCCGCACAGACAGCGACCCAGCGGGGAATCGAACCTGGGACCCTGGAGCTGTGCTACCGTGCTGCCCACAAAGTAGACTAAAACGAATAATCGACAGAGTACATCGATAATGGTACATCGACAAACAGTGATTGGCTACAGTGTTGAATAAGGGGCCAAACAAAGCAAATACATGAGCAAGAGCAGCATAGGGCGTCGTGAATAGTCTTCTTACAGGGAACAGATCAGTCCGAGGGGGAGTCATTGAGGAGTCTTGTAGCTGTGGGGAAGAAGCTGTTCCTATGCCTGGATGTGCAGGTCTTCAGACCTCTGTACCTTCTGCCTGATGGAAGGGTCTGGAAGAAGGCAATGCCTGGGTGGGAGGGGTCTCTGACAATGCTGCCTGCCTTCCTGAGGCAGCGGGAGGTGTAGACAGAATCAATGTGGCAGAAAAATGCTGATCCCATTCTGTAAATCAGTACTGAGGGAGTGCCGCACTGTCAGAGGGTCAGTACTGAGGGAGTGCTGCACTGTCAGAGGGCCAGTACTGAGGGAGTGCCTCACTGTCAGAGGGTCAGTACTGAGGGAGTGCTGCACTGTCAGAGGGTCAGTACTGAGGGAGTGCTGCACTGTCAGAGGGTCAGTACTGAGGGAGTGCCGCACTGTCAGAGGGTCAGTACTGAGGGAGTGCTGCACTGTCTGAGGGTCAGTACTGAGGGAGTGCTGCACTGTCAGAGGGTCAGTACTGAGGGAGTGCCGCACTGTCAGAGGGTCAGTACTGAGGGAGTGCCGCACTGTCAGAGGGTCAGTACTGAGGGAGTGCTGCACTGTCAGAGGGTCAGTACTGAGGGAGTGCCGCACTGTCAGAGGGTCAGTACTGAGGGAGTGCCGCACTGTCAGAGGGTCAGTACTGAGGGAGTGCAGCACTGTCAGAGGGTCAGTACTGAGGGAGTGCCGCACTGTCAGAGGGTCAGTACTGAGGGAGTGCCGCACTGTCAGAGGGTCAGTACTGAGGGAGTGCCGCACTGTCAGAGGGTCAGTACTGAGGGAGTGCCTCACTGTCAGAGGGTCAGTACTGAGGGAGTGCTGCACTGTCAGAGGGTCAGTACTGAGGGAGTGCTGCACTGTCATAGGGTCAGTACTGAGGGAGTGCCACACTGTTGGGTTCACACTGACGCCTTGTCTGCCTCTCAGTTTGGGGTTAAGTGCTCTGCCATTGTCCTGCCCTATATTAACCCTTTCAGCTGAGTGAATTCCCGATTGCTGCCTCCGTTCACTGTCCTTGTCTGTGTGAAGCAGGACATGGGCAGGTAGGGAGCAGAGGGAGTGCGTTTGGCAAATATATAAACACTAATCTGTGTGTGAATCGCTCTCTCTAGGATCACCCGCTAATTATGCGGGATTATGCAGGCTGGACTCCTCTTCACGAAGCTTGTAACCATGGCCATCTGGGTAAGACATTCACAATAGCTTCACACACAATGTCTGGAATGTTCCGGCCGCACCGCCACAGGATCTGTGGGAGAAATGGTGCCATTACCAAATGTCCATGGACTTTGAGCCGAGCGGCCAGTTCCCACGGTGGGATCGCGGCCAATGGCCGTGTGAGAGCTAAACGGCAGAGCCGGCTTGGAGAGGGGTGACACAGCAGGATCGTGGGGGGGGGGGGGGGAATGGCTTCCGACGTCGGATCGCGATGCTCCGCCCCCTCCATATCGGCATCATTGGGACGCGCGCAGCCTCAAGGCCGTTGGCGCGTCATCAGCCGGCCCACCCGCACCGCCCACCGCCGACGGCCCGAGTGCCTGACGGCGGAGAAAGCGGCGTTCCGACTGCGCTCAGAGTCCAGCGGCCGCCGAACTCGGCTGGTATCCGTGCCGCTGACCGGGGGGGCGGGCGCTGCTCCTCGGGCTGGGGGGGGGGGCAGCTCCTCGGGCTGGGGGGGGGCTGCTCCTCGGGCTGGGGGGGGGGTTGCTCCTCGGGCTGGGGGGGGGCTGCTCCTCGGGCTGAGGGGCGGGCGCTGCTCCTCGGGCTGGGGGGGGGGCTGCTCCTCGGGCTGGGGGGGGCTGCTCCTCGGGCTGGGGGGGGGGGGCTGCTCCTCGGGCTGGGGGGGGGGCTGCTCCTCGGGCTGGGGGGGGGGGCTGCTCCTCGGGCTGGGGTGGGGGGGGCTGTTCCTCGGGCTGGGGGGGGGCAGCTCCTCGGGCTGGGGGGGGGGCGCTGCTCCTCGGGCTGGGGGGGGGGCGCTGCTCCTCGAGCTGGGGGGGGGGGCGCTGCTCCTCGGGCTGGGGGGGGCAGCTCCTCGGGCTGGGGGGGGGGGCTGCTCCTCGGGCTGGGGTGGGGGGGGGCTGCTCCTCGGGCTGGAGGGGGGGCTGCTCCTCGGGCTGGGGGGGGCTGCTCCTCGGGCTGGGGGGGGCGCTGCTCCTCGGGCTGGGGGGAGGCTGCTCCTCGGGCTGGGGGGGGCGCTGCTCCTCGGGCTGGGGGGGGGCTGCTCCTCGGGCTGGGGGGGGAGGGGGGCTGCTCCTCGGGCTGGGGGGGGCGCTGCTCCTCGGGCTGGGGGGGGGCTGCTCCTCGGGCTGGGGGGGTGGGCGCTGCTCCTCGGGCTGGGGGGGGGGGGAGGGGCTGTTCCTCGGGCTGGGGGGGCGGGGCTGGGGGGGGCTGCTCCTCGGGCTGGGGGGGCTGCTCCTCGGGCTGGGGGGGGCGCTGCTCCTCGGGCTGGGGGGGGGGCGCTGCTCCTCGGGCTGGGGGGGGGCGGCTCCTCGGGCTGGGGGGGCGGGGCTGGGGGGGGGGGGCTGCTTCTCGGGCTGGGTGGGGGCTGCTCCTCGGGCTGGGGGGGGGCGCTGCTCCTCGGGCGGGGGGGGCGCTGCTCCTCGGGCTGGGAGG
This sequence comes from Scyliorhinus canicula, assembly GCF_902713615.1. NCBI lineage: Eukaryota > Metazoa > Chordata > Chondrichthyes > Carcharhiniformes > Scyliorhinidae > Scyliorhinus > Scyliorhinus canicula. The sequence goes on along the minus strand of NW_024055910.1, from coordinate 94,006 downwards.
GCTGCTCCTCGGGGGCTGGGGGGGGGCGCTGCTCCTCGGGCTGGGGGGGGCGCTGCTCCTCGGGCTGGGGGGGGGGCTGCTCCTCGGGCTGGGGGGGGGGGGCTGCTCCTCGGGCTGGGGGGGCGCTGCTCCTCGGGCTGGGGGGGGCTGCTCCTCGGGCTGGGGGGGGGGCGCTGCTCCTCGGGCTGGGGGGGGGCTGCTCCTCGGGCTGGGGCTGCTCCTCGGGCTGGTGGGGGGGGCTGCTCCTTGGGCTGGGGGGTGGGCGCTGCTCCTCGGGCTGGGGGGGGCTGCTCCTCGGGGGCTGGGTGGGGGGCGCTGCTCCTCGGGCTGGGGGGGGGCGCTGCTCCTCGGGCTGGGGGGGGGGGGCGCTGCTCCTCGGGCTGGGGGGGGGGGGGATGGATTCTTTCACAGGATGTGAAAGCACTAGTGATAATTTACCGAAATTCACTAGACTCTGGGGTGGTCCCGGTGGATTGGAAATTAGCAAACGTGACGCCACTTTTTTAAAAAGGAGGTAGGCAGAAAGCAGGAAATTATAGGCCAGTGAGTTTAACTTCGGTAGTAGGGAAGATGCTGGAATCTATCATCAAGGAAGAAATTGCGAGGCATCTGGATAGAAATTGTCCCATTGGGCAGACGCAGCATGGGTTCGTTAAAGGCAGGTCATGCCTAACTAATTTAGTGGAATCTTTTGAGGACATTACCAGTGCAGTAGATAACGGGGAGCCGATGGATGTGGTATATCTGGATTTCCAGAAAGCCTTTGACAAGGTGCCACACAAAAGGTTGCTGCATAAGATAAAGATGCATGGCATTAAGGGTAAAGTAGTAGCATGGATAGAGGATTGGTTAATTAATCGAAAGCAAAGAGTGGGGATTAATGGGTGTTTCTCTGGTTGGCAATCAGTAGCTAGTGGTGTCCCTCAGGGATCCGTGTTGGGCCCACAATTGTTCACAATTTACATAGATGATTTGGAGTTGGGGACAAAGGGCAATGTGTCCAAGTTTGCGGATGACACTAAGATGAGTGGTAAAGCAAAAAGTGCAGAGGGGGGATCTTATAGAAACATTTAAAATTATGAAGGGAATAGATAGGATAGATGCGGGCAGGTTGTTTCCACTGGCGGGTGACAGCAGAACTAGGGGACATAGCCTCAAAATAAGGGGAAGTAGATTTAGGACTGAGTTTAGGAGGAACTTCTTCACCCAAAGGGTTGTGAATCTATGGAATTCCTTGCCCAGTGAAGCAGTTGAGGCTCCTTCATTACATGTTTTTAAGATAAAGATAGATAGCTTTTTGAAGAATAAAGGGATTAAGGGTTATGGTGTTCGGGCCGGAAAGTGGAGCTGAGTCCACAAAAGATCAGCCATGATCTCATTGAATGGTGGAGCAGGCTCGAGGGGCCAGATGGCCTACTCCTGCTCCTAGTTCTTATGTTCTTAAGTGAGGGTCACTGGTTCGACCAGCATTTATTGCCCATCCCTAATTGCCCCTTCAGAAGGTGTGTGTGGCTGGGATGAGTGTGTGTGGGGAGTGTAATGTGTGTGTGCGGCTGGGATGAGTGTGTGCGGGGAGTGTAATGTGTGTGTGTGGCTGGTATGAGTGTGTGTGGGGAGTGTAATGTGTGTTTGCGGCTGGGATGAGTGTGTGTGGGGAGTGTAATGTGTGTGAGCGGCCGGGATGAGTGTGTATGGGGAGTATAATGTGTGTTTGCGGCTGGGATGAGTGTGTGTGGGGAGTGTAATGTGTGTGTGCGGCTGGGATGAGTGTGTGTGGGGAGTATAATGTGTGTTTGCGGCTGGGATGAGTGTGTGTGGGGAGTATAATGTGTGTGTGGGGCTGGGATGAGTGTGTGTGGGGAGTATAATGTGTGTGTGCGGCTGGGATGAGTGTGTGTGGGGAGTATAATGTGTGTGTGAGAACACAATCTCAGACTGAAGGGACGATCCTTTAAAACAGAAATGAGGAGTAATTTCTTCAGCCAGAGGGTGGTGAATCTGTGGAACTCTTTGCCGCAGAAGGCTGTGGAGACCAAATCACTGAGTGTCTTTAAGACAGAGATAGATAGGTTGTTGATTAATAAGGGGATCAGGGGTTATGGGGAGAAGGCAGGAGAATGGGGATGAGAAAAATATCAGCCATAATTGAATGGCAGAGCAGACTCGATGGGCGGAGTGGCCTCATTCTGATCCTATGCTGGGCATTTATAAGTGAGGTTAGTTTCAATTTAAAAATACTTTCACTCAAATCGACGTGTAATTTTTCTGTTTGCAAAGCTCACTTGTGTGCACTGAAATAAAAGGGATCCCAGGTGCTGTGCTCCAATAGAATGTACACGGGACTGTTGTTTGAGGTGCTTGTGAGCTGCAAGTCTTTTGGATGTTGGGGTGTGGATATCGGGCTAGTGTAGTGTCTGAGTGTTCAGCATAACGAGAATAATGGCGGGGCTGGAGAACATTAAATCCATATTGTCGTGGAGAGGGTTTCATGAAGGCAGAACTATGCGTAGAGTCTGAGAGAGGGCAACGTGAAGACAGCACCGAGGTAGAGCCAGATTGGAGATATGTATGTCGTTGTGTATTAACAACAAGCAGTTTCTGTTCAACCATTCCTACCTCCAGGCATGGCGCTGTTCCCCGGACGCCAGCAGCCTCCATTCCTGTGAGGAACATTGAAGCTCCCACGGTGGTGTGACGTTGGAGTTAACGGGTTTGGAAACCGTGGACGCACCAGGGCCCATGATCCCTCTCCCTGGTCCTTATCAGTATTGGGTGGGCCTGGCTGAATGGGTCACAGATACATGACCGGTCCGTTATTCTTCATATCTTTCGATATCCAGAAAACGATGGAATGAGCCGGAGCTGCGGGAATTCATTGTGCTGTTTGCGTTTACAGACATTGTCCGCCTGCTCCTGGATTCCGGAGCCCCTGTGAACAATGTGGATGACACGATCTGTGAGGGAATCTCGCCACTCCACGATGCTCTGAGTAACGGACACCTGGAGATCGCAGAGCTGCTGATTGACAGAGGAGCGAGTCTAACCAGGCGGGATACTGAGGTGAGTCGCTCTGTGAGAGGCACTGTGCCAGAGGGAGACACTGTGCCAGAGGGAGACACTGTGCCAGAGGGAGACACTGTGCCAGAGGGAGACACTGTCCCAGAGGGAGACACTGTCCCAAAGGGAGACGCTGTCCCAGAGACACTGTCCCAGAGACACAGTCCCAGAGGGAGACACTGTCCCAGAGACACTGTCCCAGAGACACTGTCCCAGAGACATTGTCCCAGAGACACTGTCCCAGAGACACTGTCCCAGAGACACTGTCCCAGAGACACTGTCCCAGAGACTCTGTCCCAGAGGGAGACACTGTCCCAGAGACACTGTCCCAGAGACTCTGTCCCAGAGGGAGACACTGTCCCAGAGGGAGACACTGTCCCAGAGACACTGTCCCAGAGACGCTGTCCCACAGGGAGACACTGTCCCAGAGGGAGACGCTGTCCCAGAAACACTGTTCCAGAGTCGCTGTCCCAGAGACACTGTCCCAGAGACAATGTCCCAGAGGGAGACACTGTCCCAGAGGGAGACACTGTCCCAGAGACACTGTCCCAGAGACACTGTCCCAGAGGGAGACACTGTCCCAGAGACGCTGTCCCAGAGGGAGACACTGTCCCAGAGACACTGTCCCAGAGACACTGTCCCAGAGACGCTGTCCCAGAGACACTGTCCCAGAGACACTGTCCCAGAGACACTGTCCCAGAGGGAGACACTGTCTCAGAGACACTGTGCCAGAGGGAGACACTGTCCCAGAGACACTGTCCCAGAGGGAGACACTGTCCCAGAGACGCTGTTCCAGAGACACTGTCCCAGAGACACTGTCCCAGAGGGAGACACTGTCCCAGAGACACTGTCCCAGAGACACTGTCCCAGAGACACTGTCCCAGAGGGAGACACTGTCCCAGAGACACTGTCCCAGAGACACTGTCCCAGAGGGAGACACTGTCCCAGAGACACTGTCCCAGAGACACTGTCCCAGAGGGAGACACTGTCCCAGAGGGAGTCACTGTCCCAGAGACGCTGTCCCAGAGACACTGTCCCAGAGGGAGACACTGTCCCAGAGACAGACACTGTCCCAGAGACACTGTCCCAGAGACACTGTCCCAGAGACACTGTCCCAGAGGGAGACACTGTCCCAGAGGGAGACACTGTCCCAGAGGGAGACACTGTACCAGAGACACTGTCCCAGAGGGAGACACTGTCCCAGAGACACTGTCCCAGAGGGTGACACTGTCCCAGAGACACTGTCCCAGAGACACTGTCCCAGAGACACTGTCCCAGAGGGAGACACTGTCTCAGAGACACTGTGCCAGAGGGAGACACTGTCCCAGAGACACTGTCCCAGAGGGAGACGCTGTCCCAGAGACACTGTGCCAGAGACACTGTGCCAGAGGGAGACACTGTCCCAGAGGGAGACACTGTTCCAGAGACGCTGTCCCAGAGACGCTGTCCCAGAGACGCTGACCCAGAGACTCTGTCCCAGAGGGAGACACTGTCCCAGAGACACTGTCCCAGAGGGAGACACTGTCCCAGAGACACTGTCCCAGAGGGAGACACTGTCCCAGAGACGCTGTCCCAGAGACGCTGACCCAGAGACTCTGTCCCAGAGACACTGTTCCAGAGACACTGTCCCAGAGGGAGACACTGTTCCAGAGACGCTGTCCCAGAGGGAGACACTGTTCCAGAGACGCTGTCCCAGAGGGAGACACTGTTCCAGAGACACTGTCCCAGAGGGAGACACTGTCCCAGAGACGCTGTCCCAGAGACGCTGACCCAGAGACTCTGTCCCAGAGGGAGACACTGTCCCAGAGACACTGTCCCAGAGGGAGACACTGTTCCAGAGACACTGTCCCAGAGACACTGTCCCAGAGACACTGTCCCAGAGACACTGTGCCAGAGGGAGACACTGTTCCAGAGACACTGTCCCAGAGACACTGTCCCAGAGACACTGTCCCAGAGACACTGTGCCAGAGGGAGACACTGTCCCAGAGACACTGTGCCAGAGGGAGACACTGTCCCAGAAACGCTGTCCCAGAAACGCTGTCCCAGAGACGCTGTCCCAGAGACACTGTCCCAGAGACACTGTTCCAGAGACACTGTCCCAGAGACACTGTTCCAGAGACACTGTCCCAGAGACACTGTCCCAGAGACACTGTCCCAGAGACATTGTCCCAGAAACGCTGTCCCAGAGGGAGACACTGTCCCAGAGACACTGTCCCAGAGGGAGACACTGTCCCAGAGACACTGTCCCAGAGTCACTGTCCCAGAGACACTGTCCCAGAGACACTGTCCCAGAGGGAGACACTGTCCCAGAGGGAGACACTGTCCCAGAGACGCTATCCCAGAGGGATACACTGTCCCAGAGGGAGACACTGTCCCAGAGACTCTGTCCCAGAGGGAGACACTGTCCCAGAGACGCTGTCCCAGAGACACTGTCCCAGAGGGAGACACTGTCCCAGAGACACTGTCCCAGAGACACTGTCCCAGAGACACTGTCCCAGAGGGAGACACTGTCCCAGAGACACTGTGCCAGAGGGAGACACTGTCCCAGAGACACTGTCCCAGAGACACTGTCCCAGAGACACTGTCCCAGAGGGAGACACTGTCCCAGGGACACTGTGCCAGAGGGAGACACTGTCCCAGAGACACTGTCCCAGAGACACTGTCCCAGAGGGAGACACTGTCCCAGAGACACTGTCCCAGAGGGAGACACTGTCCCAGAGACACTGTGCCAGAGGGAGACACTGTCCCAGAGACGCTGTCCCAGAGACACTGTGCCAGAGGGAGACACTGTCCCAGAGACACTGTCCCAGAGACACTGTCCCAGAGACGCTGTTCCAGAGACACTGTCCCAGAGACTCTGTCCCAGAGGGAGACACTGTCCCAGAGACACTGTCCCAGAGGGAGACACTGTCCCAGAGACACTGTCCCAGAGACACTGTCCCAGAGACACTGTCCCAGAGGGAGACACTGTCCCAGAGACACTGTCCCAGAGACCCCGTGCTGTACCTGCCCTGGGAGTGTTTGATGGGACAGTGTAGAGGGAGCTTTACTCTGTATCTAACCCCATGCTGTACCTGCCCTGGGAGTGTTTGATGGGGACAGTGTAGAGGGAGCTTTACTCTGTATCTAACCCTGTGCTGTACCTGTCCTGGGAGTGTTTGATGGGGACAGTGTAGCGGGAGCTTTACTCTGTATCTAACCCTGTGCTGTAGCTGTCCTGGGAGTGTTTGATGGGGACAGTGTAGAGGGAGCTTTACTCTGTATCTAACCCCGTGCAGTCCCTGTCCTGGGAGTGTTTAATGGGGACAGTGTAGAGGGAGCTTTACTCTGTATCTAACCCCTTGCTGTACCTGCCCTGGGAGTGTTTGATGGGGACAGTGTAGAGGGAGCTTTACTCTGTATCTAACCCCATGCTGTACCTCTCCTGGGAGTGTTTGATGAGGACAGTGTGGAGGGAGCTTTACTCTGTATCTAACCCCGTGCTGTACTTGTCCTGGGAGTGTTTGATGGGGACAGTGTAGAGGGAGCTTTACTCTGTATCTAACCCCGTGCTGTACCTGCCCTGGGAGTGTTTGATGGGGACAGTGTAGAGAGAGCTTTACTCTGTATCTAACCCCGTGCTGTACCTGTCCTGGGAGTGTTTGATGGGGACAGTGTAGAGAGAGCTTTACTCTGTATCTAACCCCGTGCTGTACCTGTCCTGGGAGTGTTTGATGGGGACAGTGTAGAGGGAGCTTTACTCTGTATCTAACCCCGTGCTGTACCTGTCCTGGGAGTGTTTGATGGGGACAGTGTAGAGGGAGCTTTACTCTGTACCTAACCCCGTGCTGAACCTGCCCTGGGAGAGTTTGATGGGGACAGTGTAGAGGAAGCTTTACTCTGTATCTAACCCCGTGCTGTACCTGTCCTGGGAGTGTTTGATGGGGACAGTGTAGAGAGAGCTTTACTCTGTATCTAACCCCGTGCTGTACCTGTCCTGGGAGTGTTTGATGGGGACAGTGTAGAGGGAGCTTTACTCTGTATCTAACCCCGTGCTGTACCTGTCCTGGGAGTGTTTGATGGGGACAGTGTAAAGGAAGCTTTACTCTGTATCTAACCCCGTGCTGTACCTGTCCTGGGAGTGTTTGATGGGGACAGTGTAGAGGGAGCTTTACTCTGTATCTAACCCCGTGCTGTACCTGTCCTGGGAGTGTTTGATGGGGACAGTGTAGAGGGAGCTTTACTCTGTATCTAACCCTGTGCTGTACCTGTCCTGGGAGTGTTTGATGGGGACAGTGTAGAGGGAGCTTTACTCTGTATCTAACCCCGTGCTGTACCTGTCCTGGGAGTGTTTGATGGGGACAGTGTAGAGGGAGCTTTACTCTGTATCTAACCCCGTGCTGTACCTGCCCTGGGAGTGTTTGATGGGACAGTGTAGAGGGAGCTTTACTCTGTATCTAACCCCATGCTGTACCTGCCCTGGGAGTGTTTGATGGGGACAGTGTAGAGGGAGCTTTACTCTGTATCTAACCCTGTGCTGTACCTGTCCTGGGAGTGTTTGATGGGGACAGTGTAGCGGGAGCTTTACTCTGTATCTAACCCTGTGCTGTAGCTGTCCTGGGAGTGTTTGATGGGGACAGTGTAGAGGGAGCTTTACTCTGTATCTAACCCCGTGCAGTCCCTGTCCTGGGAGTGTTTAATGGGGACAGTGTAGAGGGAGCTTTACTCTGTATCTAACCCCTTGCTGTACCTGCCCTGGGAGTGTTTGATGGGGACAGTGTAGAGGGAGCTTTACTCTGTATCTAACCCCATGCTGTACCTCTCCTGGGAGTGTTTGATGAGGACAGTGTGGAGGGAGCTTTACTCTGTATCTAACCCCGTGCTGTACTTGTCCTGGGAGTGTTTGATGGGGACAGTGTAGAGGGAGCTTTACTCTGTATCTAACCCCGTGCTGTACCTGCCCTGGGAGTGTTTGATGGGGACAGTGTAGAGAGAGCTTTACTCTGTATCTAACCCCGTGCTGTACCTGTCCTGGGAGTGTTTGATGGGGACAGTGTAGAGAGAGCTTTACTCTGTATCTAACCCCGTGCTGTACCTGTCCTGGGAGTGTTTGATGGGGACAGTGTAGAGGGAGCTTTACTCTGTATCTAACCCCGTGCTGTACCTGTCCTGGGAGTGTTTGATGGGGACAGTGTAGAGGGAGCTTTACTCTGTATCTAACCCCGTGCTGAACCTGCCCTGGGAGTGTTTGATGGGGACAGTGTAGAGAGAGCTTTACTCTGTATCTAACCCCGTGCTGTACCTGTCCTGGGAGTGTTTGATGGGGACAGTGTAGAGAGAGCTTTACTCTGTATCTAACCCCGTGCTGTACCTGTCCTGGGAGTGTTTGATGGGGACAGTGTAGAGGGAGCTTTACTCTGTATCTAACCCCGTGCTGTACCTGTCCTGGGAGTGTTTGATGGGGACAGTGTAAAGGAAGCTTTACTCTGTATCTAACCCCGTGCTGTACCTGTCCTGGGAGTGTTTGATGGGGACAGTGTAGAGGGAGCTTTACTCTGTATCTAACCCCGTGCTGTACCTGTCCTGGGAGTGTTTGATGGGGACAGTGTAGAGGGAGCTTTACTCTGTATCTAACCCTGTGCTGTACCTGTCCTGGGAGTGTTTGATGGGGACAGTGTAGAGGAAGCTTTACTCTGTATCTAACCCCGTGCTGTACCTGTCCTGGGAGTGTTTGATGGGGACAGTGTAGAGGGAGCTTTACTCTGTATCTAACCCCGTGCTGTACCTGTCCTGGGAGTGTTTGATGGGGACAGTGTAGAGGGAGCTTTACTCTGTATCTAACCCCGTGCTGTACCTGTCCTGGGAGTGTTTGATGAGGACAGTGTAGAGGGAGCTTTACTCTGTATCTAACCCCGTGCTGTCCCTGTGCTGGGAGTGTTTGATGGGGACAGTGTAGAGGGAGCTTTACTCTGTATCTAACCCCGTGCTGTACCTGTCCTGGGAGTGTTTGATGGGGACAGTGTAGAGGGAGCTTTACTCTGTATCTAACCCCGTGCTGTACCTGTCCTGGGAGTGTTTGATGGGGACAGTGTAGAGGGAGCTTTACTCTGTATCTAACCCCGTGCTGTACCTGTCCTGGGAGTGATGGATGATCAGGAGATCTGGAGCCCACCATCTCTTACACACAATTGAACAAAATGATGTGGTTTTCAGTGATGGAGTTTTCTTTCGAATTGCTTTGCCCTCAGGGTCGAACACCTGCTGATTGTTGCAGACAGTGGAGCCGAGATGTTAAAGTGGAACCCAGCCCGGAGACTACGGGGAAATGTGCAGCTGTGCTGAGCGTGCTGGAGGAAGCTCTGCTTCACATCGACACAACAACTCAACGGATACCGGTCAGTGCACTGAGGGTCTGAGCGCTAAAACCTCGCTTCTGATTCATTCAATAATCTGCTCCATCTCAGGACCTTCACCCGTACCTCAGCAGTGTGTTGATAGTTTGAAATTGGGGAAGACGGCAGTCAGCTTTTGTGCATAGCAAGATCCCGCAAAGAGCAATGTGTTCATGATCAGATAACCCTTCATTGATGCAGGCTGCATTGGCAACATCAACTCTGTTGCTCATCCTTAAATGCCGCTTCAGAAGGTAGAAGCCTTCAGTGACCCAGAGCCGGGATCGAACCTGGGACCTCGATGCCGTGAGGCTGCAGTGCTAACCACTGCGCCACCGCGCTGCGCCAAATGAGGACATTTTGAAGGAAAATTTAACATTAACTGAATTAAATTCAGAGAAGTGTGTTGTGCGGTTTCTAACCCTCAGTGACATATTCCCTTGTCAGGATGCCTGTCCTCCCGGTGTTCCGGGTTGGTATTCCAGAACAGCTGGGTTTGGCACCCACAGGGGCGGCACGGTGGCACAGTGGTTAGCACTGCTGCCTCACAGCGCCAGGAACCCAGATCCAATTCCGGCCTCGGCTGACTGTGTGGAGTTTGCACCTTCTCAGTTACAATAAAAGATTACTAAATTATTAAAATTCTCCCCGTGTCTGTGTGGGTTTCCTCTGGCAGCTCCGAAAACGTCCAGGTTGGGTGGATTGGCCATGATAAATTGCTCCTTCGTATCCAAACGTTTAGGCCGGGTAACGAGGTTACGGGGATAGGTAGGGTCCTCTTTCAGAGGGTCAGTGCAAACTCAATGGGCCGAATGGCCTCCTTCTGCACTGTACTGATTCTACGATTATATAACCTGGGTAAAGGAAGGAAGTGATAAGCTTTCGCCTGCAAAGTCAAGAGAATAAAAAGGGTTGTTACAAGTACCCCAGCTGCAGAAACACTGGCTCTGACAGTTATGGGCCGGGATTGTCCGAAATCCTGGCCAAGTGCTGACGCCTGAGCGGCGTGAGCGACTCTGGCATCAAAGGGATTCCAGGCCCAGGCATTGACCTAGGGGGCTAGTACGGCGCCGGAGTGCTGTCCGCTGCTCCGGTGCATGAAAGCCAGCGCGCCACAGCCGGCGCGAGTCTACGCATGCGCGTGGGTGGCCGTCTCTGCGCCGGTCCCCAGGCAATATGACGGAGTCCTACAGGGGCCTGTCGCGGAGGAACATAGACGCCCCCCCCGGAATTAGGCCGCCGGCCGATCGGTAGGCCCCGATCGCGGGCCTGGCCACCGCGGAGGCCTCCCCCAGAGTCAGATCTCCCCCCCCCCCCCCCCCAATCAGGACAGCCCCCGCAGCCAGAACGCCAAGGTCCCACCGAGTAGGACCATATGCTGGCGGGCACTCGGCCCATCGGAGGGCGGAGAATCGCCAGGGGGCACGTTCAACGGCACCCGGCCGACCCGACGGTGAGCCCATGTCCACGATTGGGCCTCAGTACTGACAGCATGACAGTGCGGCGCTCCCTCAGTACTGACCCTCTGACAGTGCAGCACTCCCTCAGTACTGACCCTCTGACAGTGCAGCACTCCCTCAGCACTGACCCTCTGACAGTGCAGCACTCCCTCAGTACTGACCCTCTGACAGTGCGGCACTCCCTCAGTACTGACCCTCTGACAGTGCGGCACTCCCTCAGTACTGACCCTCTGACAGTGCAGCACTCCCTCAGTACTGACCCTCTGACAGTGCAGCACTCCCTCAGTACTGACCCTCTGGCAGTGCAGCACTCCCTCAGTATTGACCCTCTGACAGTGCGGCACTCCCTCAGTACTGACCCTCTGACAGTGCAGCACTCCCTCAGTACTGACCCTCTGACAGTGCGGCACTCCCTCAGTACTGACCCTCTGACAGTGCAGCACTCCCTCAGTACTGACTCTCTGACAGTGCAACGCTCCCTCAGTACTGACCCTCTGACAGTGCAGCACTCCCTCAGTACTGACCCTCTGACAGTGCAGCATTCCCTCAGTACTGACCCTCTGACAGTGCGGCACTCCCTCAGTACTGACCCTCTGACAGTGCAGCACTCCCTCAGTACTGACCCTCTGACAGTGCGGCACTCCCTCAGTACTGACCCTCTGACAGTGCAGCACTCCCTCAGTACTGACCCTCTGACAGTGCGGCAGTCCCTCAGTACTGACCCTCTGACAGTGCGGCACTCCCTCAGTACTGACCCTCTGACAGTGCGGCACTCCCTCAGTACTGACCCTCTGACAGTGCGGCACTCCCTCAGTACTGACCCTCTGACAATGCAGCACTCCCTCAGTACTGACCCTCTGACAGTGCAGCACTCCCTCAGTACTGAAACTCTGACAGTGCGGCACTCCCTCAGTATTGACCCTCTGACAGTGCAGCACTCCCTCAGTCCTGACCCTCTGACAGTGCGGCACTCCCTCAGTACTGACCCTCTGACAGTGCAGCACTCCCTCAGTACTGACCCTCTGACAGTGCGTCAGTCCCTCAGTACTGACCCTCTGACAGTGCGGCACTCCCTCAGTACTGACCCTCTGACAGTGCGGCACTCCCTCAGTACTGTCCCTCCGACAATGCAGCACTCCCTCAGTACTGACCCTCTGACAGTGCAGCACTCCCTCAGTACTGACCCTCTGACAGTGCGGCACTCCCTCAGTACTGACCCTCCGACATTGCAGCACTCCCTCAGTACTGACCCTCTGACAGTGCGGCACTCCCTCAGTACTGACCCTCTGACAGTGCGGCACTCCCTCAGTACTGACCCTCTGACAGTGCGGCACTCCCTCAGTACTGACCCTCTGACAGTGCGGCACTCCCTCAGTACTGACCCTCTGACAGTGCGGCACTCCCTCAGTACTGACCCTCTGACAGTAAAGCACTCCCTCAGTACTGACCCTCTGACAGTGCGGCACTCCCTCAGTACTGACCCTCTGACAGTGCGGCACTCCCTCAGTACTGACCCTCTGACAGTAAAGCACTCCCTTAGTACTGACCCTCTGACAGTGCGGCACTCCCTCAGTACTGACCCTCTGACAGTGCGGCACTCCCTCAGTACTGACCCTCTGACAGTAAAGCACTCCCTCAGTACTGACCCTCTGATCGTGCGGCACTCCCTCAGTACTGACTCTCTGACAGTGCGGCACTCCCTCAGTACTGACCCTCTGACAGTGCAGCACTCCCTCAGTAGTGACCCTCTGACAGTGCAGCACTCCCTCAGTACTGACCCTCTGACAGTGCAGCACTCCCTCAGTACTGACCCTCTGACAGTGCAGCCCTCCCTCAGTACTGACCCTCTGACAGTGCGGCACTCCCTCAGTACTGACCCTCTGACAGTGCAGCATTCCCTCAGTACTGACCCTCTGACAGTGCAGCATTCCCTCAGCACTGACCCTCTGACAGTGCAGCATTCCCTCAGCACTGACCCTCTGACAGTGCGGCACTCCCTCAGTACTGACCCTCTGACAGTGCAGCGCTCCCTCAGTACTGACCCTCTGACAGTGCAGCACTCCCTCAGTACTGACCCTCTGACAGTGCGGAACCCCCTCAGTACTGACCCTCTGACAGTGCGGCACTCCCTCAGTACTGACCCTCTGACAGTGCGGAACCCCCTCAGTACTGACCCTCTGACAGTGCAGCACTCCCTCAGTACTGACCCTCTGACAGTGCAGCACTCCCTCAGTACTGACCCTCTGACAGTGCGTCAGTCCCTCAGTACTGACCCTCTGACAGTGCAGCACTCCCTCAGTCCTGACCCTCTGACAGTGCGGCACTCCCTCAGTACTGACCCTCTGACAGTGCAGCACTCCCTCAGTACTGACCCTCTGACAGTGCAGCACTCCCTCAGTACTGACCCTCTGACAGTGCAGCACTCCCTCAGTACTGACCCTCTGACAGTGCGTCAGTCCCTCAGTACTGACCCTCTGACAGTGCGGCACTCCCTCAGTACTGACCCTCTGACAGTGCGGCACTCCCTCAGTACTGACCCTCTGACAGTAAAGCACTCCCTCAGTACTGACCCTCTGACAGTGCGGCACTCCCTCAGTACTGACCCTCTGACAGTGCGGCACTCCCTCAGTACTGACCCTCTGACAGTAAAGCACTCCCTCAGTACTGACCCTCTGACAGTGCAGCACTCCCTCAGTACTGACCCTCTGACAGTGCGGCACTCCCTCAGTACTGACCCTCTGACAGTAAAGCACTCCCTCAGTACTGACCCTCTGACAGTGCGGCACTCCCTCAGTACTGACCCTCTGACAGTGCGGCACTCCCTCAGTACTGACCCTCTGACAGTGCGGCACTCCCTCAGTACTGACCCTCTGACAGTGCGGCACTCCATCAGTACTGACCCTCTGACAGTGCGGCACTCCCTCAGTACTGACCCTCTGACAGTGCGGCACTCCCTCAGTACTGACCCTCTGACAATGCAGCACTCCCTCAGTACTGACCCTCTGACAGTGCAGCGCTCCCTCAGTACTGACCCTCTGACAGTGCAGCACTCCCTCAGTACTGACCCTCTGACAGTGCGGCACTCCCTCAGTACTGACCCTCTGACAATGCAGCACTCCCTCAGTACTGACCCTCTGACAGTGCAGCGCTCCCTCAGTACTGACCCTCTGACAGTGCAGCACTCCCTCAGTACTGACCCTCTGACAGTGCGGAACCCCCTCAGTACTGACCCTCTGACAGTGCGGCACTCCCTCAGTACTGACCCTCTGACAGTGCGGAACCCCCTCAGTACTGACCCTCTGACAGTGCAGCACTCCCTCAGTACTGACCCTCTGACAGTGCAGCACTCCCTCAGTACTGACCCTCTGACAGTGCAGCACTCCCTCAGTACTGACCCTCTGACAGTGCGTCAGTCCCTCAGTACTGACCCTCTGACAGTGCGGCACTCCCTCAGTACTGACCCTCTGACAGTGCGGCACTCCCTCAGTACTGACCCTCTGACAGTAAAGCACTCCCTCAGTACTGACCCTCTGACAGTGCGGCACTCCCTCAGTACTGACCCTCTGACAGTGCGGCACTCCCTCAGTACTGACCCTCTGACAGTAAGGCACTCCCTCAGTACTGACCCTCTGACAGTGCGGCACTCCCTCAGTACTGACCCTCTGACAGTGCGGCACTCCCTCAGTACTGACCCTCTGACAGTAAAGCACTCCCTCAGTACTGACCCTCTGACAGTGCGGCACTCCCTCAGTACTGACCCTCTGACAGTGCGGCACTCCCTCAGTACTGACCCTCTGACAGTGCGGCACTCCCTCAGTACTGACCCTCTGACAGTGCGGCACTCCCTCAGTACTGACCCTCTGACAGTGCGGCACTCCCTCAGTACTGACCCTCTGACAGTGCGGCACTCCCTCAGTACTGACCCTCTGACAATGCAGCACTCCCTCAGTACTGACCCTCTGACAGTGCAGCACTCCCTCAGTACTGACACTCTGACAGTGCGGCACTCCCTCAGTATTGACCCTCTGACAGTGCAGCACTCCCTCAGTCCTGACCCTCTGACAGTGCGGCACTCCCTCAGTACTGACCCTCTGACAGTGCAGCACTCCCTCAGTACTGACCCTCTGACAGTGCAGCACTCCCTCAGTACTGACCCTCTGACAGTGCAGCACTCCCTCAGTACTGACCCTCTGACAGTGCGTCAGTCCCTCAGTACTGACCCTCTGACAGTGCGGCACTCCCTCAGTACTGACCCTCTGACAGTGCGGCACTCCCTCAGTACTGTCCCTCCGACAATGCAGCACTCCCTCAGTACTGACCCTCTGACAGTGCAGCACTCCCTCAGTACTGACCCTCTGACAGTGCGGCACTCCCTCAGTACTGACCCTCCGACATTGCAGCACTCCCTCAGTACTGACCCTCTGACAGTGCGGCACTCCCTCAGTACTGACCCTCTGACAGTGCGGCACTCCCTCAGTACTGACCCTCTGACAGTGCGGCACTCCCTCAGTACTGACCCTCTGACAGTAAAGCACTCCCTCAGTACTGACCCTCTGACAGTGCGGCACTCCCTCAGTACTGACCCTCTGACAGTGCGGCACTCCCTCAGTACTGACCCTCTGACAGTAAAGCACTCCCTCAGTACTGACCCTCTGATCGTGCGGCACTCCCTCAGTATTGACTCTCTGACAGTGCGGCACTCCCTCAGTACTGACCCTCTGACAGTGCAGCACTCCCTCAGTAGTGACCCTCTGACAGTGCAGCACTCCCTCAGTACTGACCCTCTGACAGTGCAGCACTCCCTCAGTACTGACCCTCTGACAGTGCAGCACTCCCTCAGTACTGACCCTCTGACAGTGCGGCACCCCCTCAGTACTGACCCTCTGACAGTGCAGCATTCCCTCAGCACTGACCCTCTGACAGTGCAGCATTCCCTCAGCACTGACCCTCTGACAGTGCGGCACTCCCTCAGTACTGACCCTCTGACAGTGCAGCGCTCCCTCAGTACTGACCCTCTGACAGTGCAGCACTCCCTCAGTACTGACCCTCTGACAGTGCGGAACCCCCTCAGTACTGACCCTCTGACAGTGCGGCACTCCCTCAGTACTGACCCTCTGACAGTGCGGCACTCCCTCAGTACTGACCCTCTGACAATGCAGCACTCCCTCAGTACTGACCCTCTGACAGTGCAGCACTCCCTCAGTACTGACACTCTGACAGTGCGGCACTCCCTCAGTATTGACCCTCTGACAGTGCAGCACTCCCTCAGTCCTGACCCTCTGACAGTGCGGCACTCCCTCAGTACTGACCCTCTGACAGTGCAGCACTCCCTCAGTACTGACCCTCTGACAGTGCAGCACTCCCTCAGTACTGACCCTCTGACAGTGCAGCACTCCCTCAGTACTGACCCTCTGACAGCGCGTCAGTCCCTCAGTACTGATCCTCTGACAGTGCGGCACTCCCTCAGTACTGACCCTCTGACAGTGCGGCACTCCCTCAGTACTGTCCCTCCGACAATGCAGCACTCCCTCAGTACTGACCCTCTGACAGTGCAGCACTCCCTCAGTACTGACCCTCTGACAGTGCGGCACTCCCTCAGTACTGACCCTCCGACATTGCAGCACTCCCTCAGTACTGACCCTCTGACAGTGCGGCACTCCCTCAGTACTGACCCTCTGACAGTGCGGCACTCCCTCAGTACTGACCCTCTGACAGTGCGGCACTCCCTCAGTACTGACCCTCTGACAGTAAAGTACTCCCTCAGTACTGACCCTCTGACAGTGCGGCACTCCCTCAGTACTGACCCTCTGACAGTAAAGCACTCCCTCAGTACTGACCCTCTGACAGTGCGGCACTCCCTCAGTACTGACCCTCTGACAGTGCGGCACTCCCTCAGTACTGACCCTCTGACAGTAAAGCACTCCCTCAGTACTGACCCTCTGACAGTGCGGCACTCCCTCAGTACTGACCCTCTGACAGTGCAGCACTCCCTCAGTACTGACCCTCTGACAGTGCAGCACTCCCTCAGTACTGACCCTCTGACAGTGCAGCACTCCCTCAGTACTGACCCTCTGACAGTGCGTCAGTCCCTCAGTACTGACCCTCTGACAGTGCGGCACTCCCTCAGTACTGACCCTCTGACCGTGCGGCACTCCCTCAGTACTGTCCCTCCGACAATGCAGCACTCCCTCAGTACTGACCCTCTGACAGTGCAGCACTCCCTCAGTACTGACCCTCTGACAGTGCGGCACTCCCTCAGTACTGACCCTCCGACATTGCAGCACTCCCTCAGTACTGACCCTCTGACAGTGCGGCACTCCCTCAGTACTGACCCTCTGACAGTGCGGCACTCCCTCAGTACTGACCCTCTGACAGTGCGGCACTCCCTCAGTACTGACCCTCTGACAGTAAAGCACTCCCTCAGTACTGACCCTCTGACAGTGCGGCACTCCCTCAGTACTGACCCTCTGACAGTGCAGCACTCCCTCAGTACTGACCCTCTGACAGTAAAGCACTCCCTCAGTACTGACCCTCTGACAGTGCGGCACTCCCTCAGTACTGACCCACTGACAGTGCGGCACTCCCTCAGTACTGACCCTCTGACAGTAAAGCACTCCCTCAGTACTGACCCTCTGACAGTGCGGCACTCCCTCAGTACTGACCCTCTGACAGTGCGGCACTCCCTCAGTACTGACCCTCTGACAGTGCGGCACTCCCTCAGTACTGACCCTCTGACAGTAAAGCACTCCCTCAGTACTGACCCTCTGATCGTGCGGCACTCCCTCAGTATTGACTCTCTGACAGTGCGGCACTCCCTCAGTACTGACCCTCTGACAGTGCAGCACTCCCTCAGTAGTGACCCTCTGACAGTGCAGCACTCCCTCAGTACTGACCCTCTGACAGTGCAGCACTCCCTCAGTACTGACCCTCTGACAGTGCAGCACTCCCTCAGTACTGACCCTCTGACAGTGCGGCACCCCCTCAGTACTGACCCTCTGACAGTGCAGCATTCCCTCAGCACTGACCCTCTGACAGTGCAGCATTCCCTCAGCACTGACCCTCTGACAGTGCGGCACTCCCTCAGTACTGACCCTCTGACAGTGCAGCGCTCCCTCAGTACTGACCCTCTGACAGTGCAGCACTCCCTCAGTACTGACCCTCTGACAGTGCGGAACCCCCTCAGTACTGACCCTCTGACAGTGCGGCACTCCCTCAGTACTGACCCTCTGACAGTGCGGCACTCCCTCAGTACTGACCCTCTGACAATGCAGCACTCCCTCAGTACTGACCCTCTGACAGTGCAGCACTCCCTCAGTACTGACACTCTGACAGTGCGGCACTCCCTCAGTATTGACCCTCTGACAGTGCAGCACTCCCTCAGTCCTGACCCTCTGACAGTGCGGCACTCCCTCAGTACTGACCCTCTGACAGTGCAGCACTCCCTCAGTACTGACCCTCTGACAGTGCAGCACTCCCTCAGTACTGACCCTCTGACAGTGCAGCACTCCCTCAGTACTGACCCTCTGACAGCGCGTCAGTCCCTCAGTACTGACCCTCTGACAGTGCGGCACTCCCTCAGTACTGACCCTCTGACAGTGCGGCACTCCCTCAGTACTGTCCCTCCGACAATGCAGCACTCCCTCAGTACTGACCCTCTGACAGTGCAGCACTCCCTCAGTACTGACCCTCTGACAGTGCGGCACTCCCTCAGTACTGACCCTCCGACATTGCAGCACTCCCTCAGTACTGACCCTCTGACAGTGCGGCACTCCCTCAGTACTGACCCTCTGACAGTGCGGCACTCCCTCAGTACTGACCCTCTGACAGTGCGGCACTCCCTCAGTACTGACCCTCTGACAGTAAAGTACTCCCTCAGTACTGACCCTCTGACAGTGCGGCACTCCCTCAGTACTGACCCTCTGACAGTGCGGCACTCCCTCAGTACTGACCCTCTGACAGTAAAGCACTCCCTCAGTACTGACCCTCTGACAGTGCGGCACTCCCTCAGTACTGACCCTCTGACAGTGCGGCACTCCCTCAGTACTGACCCTCTGACAGTAAAGCACTCCCTCAGTACTGACCCTCTGACAGTGCGGCACTCCCTCAGTACTGACCCTCTGACAGTGCGGCACTCCCTCAGTACTGACCCTCTGACAGTAAAGCACTCCCTCAGTACTGACCCTCTGATCGTGCGGCACTCCCTCAGTACTGACCCTCTGACAGTGCGGCACTCCCTCAGTACTGACCCTCTGACAGTGCAGCACTCCCTCAGTAGTGACCCTCTGACAGTGCAGCACTCCCTCAGTACTGACCCTCTGACAGTGCAGCACTCCCTCTGTACTGACCCTCTGACAGTGCAGCCCTCCCTCAGTACTGACCCTCTGACAGTGCGGCACTCCCTCAGTACTGACCCTCTGACAGTGCGGCACTCCCTCAGTACTGACCCTCTGACAGTGCAGCATTCACTCAGCATTGACCCTCTGACAGTGCAGCATTCCCTCAGCACTGACCCTCTGACAGTGCGGCACTCCCTCAGTACTGACCCTCTGACAGTGCAGCGCTCCCTCAGTACTGACCCTCTGACAGTGCAGCACTCCCTCAGTACTGACCCTCTGACAGTGCGGAACCCCCTCAGTACTGACCCTCTGACAGTGCAGCGCTCCCTCAGTACTGACCCTCTGACAGTGCAGCATTCCCTCAGTACTGACCCTCTAACAGTGCGGCACTCCCTCAGTACTGACCCTCTGACAGTGCAGCACTCTCTCAGCACTGACCGTCTGACAGTGCAGCACTTCCTCAGTACTGACCCTCTGACAGTGCAGCACTCCCTCAGTACTGACCCTCTGACAGTGCAGCACTCCCTCAGTACTGACCCTCTTACAGTGCGGCACTCCCTCAGTACTGACCCTCTGACAGTGTGGCACTCCCTCAGTACTGACCCTCTGACAGTGCAGCACTCCCTCAGTACTGACCCTCTGACAGTGCAGCGCTCCCTCAGCACTGACCCTCTGACGGTGCAGCACTCCCTCAGTACTGACCCTCTGACAGTGCAGCACTCCCTCAGTACTGACCCTCTTACAGTGCGGCACTCCCTCAGTACTGACCCTCTGACAGTGTGGCACTCCCTCAGTACTGACCCTCTGACAGTGCAGCACTCCCTCAGCACTGACCCTCTGACAGTGCAGCACTCCCTCAGTCCTCCATCAGGGTGTCAGCCTGGATTTAATGCTCAGGACTGTGACCCTGTGATTTTGAAGCAAATGAGTTATTGCAAATTGAATGTGTTGTTTCTGACTTAGCGAGAAACTGATAACTTCAACATGTTGCCAACAATTCCATCACTGGGTGAATCAGGAGATTAATTTAAATCAGTCTTTCCCTTTAGTGTTGTGGTTGTTATAACCTTCAAATCCTCTTATTTGATGCGATGTTCGTGTTCCATTCGTACCGACCATGTGTTGTTTGTTTGCTCACTTCCTCTTCGTTCTCATGCCCTTTTCCTTTGAATGTTGAAGATGTTGGTCAGCTGAATTTGTGTTTCTGTGTCCCAGGGCCAGAATTGAAACTTCTCGCTCAGAGCTCTCAGTATCTGCACGGGAAACACAGCGGTGAATGTTCTCTGCCATCCTCCTCCGTGGAATCTCCTGACAGCCATTTGACCTCCTCTCATTGGCTGAGTGAAGGTCATGGCAACGGGGCAGTATTCTCCATCAGTCGCTCCCTGGCGAAGACACAGTGCCAAGGGAGGTTATCGCTGTCGAAGAGGAAAGAATCTGCTGATCTGTCACAGCCAGCAACATCCAGACTGGTCTCGTCGACTTCCAGTAGCCGGTGGTCAACTGAGGAAGACGATGACTTCATATCCTCTCCCAGACCATTTAAGAAGCAATGTATTCGAGCGGGCCAGAGGTCATCAGCTCACCAAAAAGGCTCTGAAGCATCGAGTGGAAACATATCTTCCCATCTTCTTCCCAGCTCTGTGGAGCAGAGAGAGAAGTCAACAGGCCATTCAGTAGCAACGCCATCCAAATCCAGCCAATCCTCAATGAGTACTGGAAAATCTTCATCCAAATCCAGCCAATCCTCAATGAGTACTGGAAAATCTTCATCCAAATCCAGCCAACCCTCAACGAGTACAACACTTTTATTTGACAATCAGACTCAATCGTCAGTGATGGACTCATCGCCCAGTGTCACGCACCCGCCATCGAAGGACACTGATTGGCTGGATGGTGACGGCCTGGAGGATGAATGGTTGGAAGTTGACCGCAGCCATTCTAAAGAAGCATTGAGTCAACTGGCACGACCTGTGACCCCGGTGGTGGGAGAGACACAGGGCAGCAGTCCGAGGCCTGTGGAGAGCAGAGCCTCCCTCCTTGGTGACAGAACGGCGAACGCTCCCACACAGCCCGATGCCAGTCTGTCCCAGTTTCAAACCCCTCAGAGAAACATCAGTAAGGCCCCAGTCCATCTCCGAATGCCGGGCTGGTCCACATCACAGGTAAATACACAGTCCACAGTGTAATATCCCGCGCAGGATCTGCAGGGTGGGAAATGCTTGTCTTCCCCGTGTTCCTTGCCGAGTACCAGCCCCGTTGCTAGAAACAGGGGCACCCCATTAACCCATGTATCTCAGGACACCCACCTCAGCAGGAACCAGGCGGGTCGTGTGCACATCGTCCGTGTAAATAAAACTTTGCTTCCGATTTTCCTCGGTTTGAACTCCTCGTGTCCTCATTAAACACGGCTCCCGGATACATTCCTGGCTGAACTTTCAGGAAATATCACCCCTCACAACCTTAACCCACAACCTGCCCTTTAAATCTCATTGGCTTTCGTCAGAGAGAAATGTTTAGTCCTTTATTGTAAAACCCCCTCATAGATACATAGAAGATAGTAGCAGGAGGAGGCCATTCAGCCCTTCGATCCCGCTCCGCCATTCATCACCATCATGGCTGATCATCCAGCTCAATAGCCTAAACCTGCTTTCTCCCCATAGCCTTTGATCCCATTCTCCCCAAGTGCTATATCCAGCCGCCTCTTGAATATATTCAAAGTTTTAGCATCAACTCCTTCCTGTGGTAATGAATTCCACAGGCTCACCATTCTTTGGGTGAAGAAATGTCTCCTTATCTCTGTCCGAAATGGTTTACCCTGAATCCTCAGGCTGTGACCCCTGGTTCTGGACACACCCATCATTGGTAACCTCTTCCCTGCATCTACCCTGTCCAGTCCTGTTAGAATTCTATACGTCCCTATGAGTTCCCCCTCATTCTTCTGAACTCCAGCGAGA
Organism: Scyliorhinus canicula; assembly: GCF_902713615.1. Lineage (NCBI taxonomy): Eukaryota > Metazoa > Chordata > Chondrichthyes > Carcharhiniformes > Scyliorhinidae > Scyliorhinus > Scyliorhinus canicula. The sequence continues at coordinate 71,825 of NW_024055910.1, read as the reverse complement.
ACAATCCCAACCTAGTCAATCTCTCCTCATGTGACAGTCCCGCCATCCCTGGAATCAGTCTGGTAAACCTTCACTGCACTCCCTCGAGAGCAAGAACATCCTTCCTCAGAGAAGGAGACCAAAACTGCACACAATACTCCAGGTGTGGCCTCACCAAGGCCCTGTACAATTGCATCCTTGTTTTCAAATCCCTCCAGTGTAGCTCCCAATCCCTGTGAACCACCCACCACCCCGTCAGCGACACCACCGTCTGAGGTCGCTGGACCCCTCTGCGTCTGGCCCCCTGAATATTTGCGATCACAATTACTCCCCGATTGGAACTTCCTGGACCCCATACTCTGGAATTCCCTCCCTGAACTTCATCACCCGACTCTCACCGGGAATTACAGAATAACACAGGGCAGAAGCGGCTCCGTGGCCCATCGAGTCTGCGCTGTTGCAGGAGACTCCTTCTGTCAGACACGGCTCCGTTTGCTAGAGGCTGATTTCGACCGAAGTCAACTTTGCAGAGTTACGGGGATCAAGCGAGGGGGAGGGGGGGGGGGGGGGGGGTAGTGAGACTGGGTTGTTACACGGACAGAGAGCTGACATGTGCTCGATGGGCCAAATGGCCTTGTGTGTTGTAAATGACTCAGTGACTCCATTTCCTCCTGTTGACAGCCCAGAGGACAGGACACACTGGCATCACCATCATCCTCCTCCTCCCCACCTCCACAAACACCGTATCGAGTGAAGGTCCGAGTTAAAGAGAAACTCTTCCTCATCGCCGTCCCCTCCAGGTAGGGGTGGGGGGGGAGGGGAAGCGGGGGAGGGGGGGAGGAGGGCTGGGGAGGTGTGGAGGTGGGGACAGCGGGGGGGGGGGCTGGGGAGGTGGGGACAGCGGGGGGGGGGGGGGGGGGCTGGAGAGGTGGGGACAGCGGGGGGGGGGGGCTGGGGAGGTGGTGACAGCGGGCGGGGGGGGGGGGCTGGAGAGGTGGGGACAGCGGGGGGGGCTGGGGAGGTGGGGACAGCGGGGGGGGGGGCTGGGGAGGTGGGGACAGCGGGGGGGGGCTGGGGAGGTGGGGACAGCGGGGGGGGGGGCAGCGGGGGGGGGGCTGGGGAGGTGGGGACAGCGGGGGGGGGGGGGGCTGGGGAGGTGGGGACAGCGGGGGGGGGGCAGCGGGGGGGGGGGCTGGGGAGGTGGGGACAGCGCGGGGGGGGTGCTGGGGAGGTGGGGACAGCGGGGGGGGGGGTGCTGGGGAGGTGGGGACAGCGGGGGGGGGCTGGGGAGGTGGGGACAGCGGGGGTGGGGGGGGCTGGGGAGGTGGGGACAGCGGGGGGGGGCTGGGGAGGTGGGGACAGCGGGGGAGGGGGCTGGGGAGGGTGGGGACAGCGGGGGGGGGGGCTGGGGAGGTGGGGACAGCGGGGTGGGGGGGCTGGGGAGGTGGGGACAGCGGGGGTGGGGGGGAGGGGAGGTGGGGACAGCGGGGGTGGGGGGGAGGGGAGGTGGGGACAGCGGGCGGGGGGGGCTGGGGAGGTGGGGACAGCGGGGGGGGGGGCTGGGGAGGTGGGGACAGCGGGGGGGGCTGGGGAGGTGGGGACAGCGGGGGGGGGGCTGGGGAGGTGGGGACAGCGGGGGTGGGGGGGGGGAGGGGAGGTGGGGACAGCGGGGGGGGGGCTGGGGAGGTGGGGACAGCGGGGGGGGGGCTGGGGAGGTGGGGACAGCGGGGGGGGGCTGGGGAGGTGGGGACAGCGGGGGTGGGGGGGCTGGGGAGGTGGGGACAGCGGGGGGGGCTGGGGAGGTGGAGACAGCGGGGGGGGGGGGCTGGGGAGGTGGGGACAGCAGGGGTGGGGGGGACAGCAGGGGGGACTGGGGGGAGGGGAGGTGGGGACAGTGGGGGGGGGCTGGGGAGGTGGGGACAGCTGGGGTGGGGGGGAGGGGAGGTGGGGACAGCGGGGGGGGGGGGCTGGGGAGGTGGGACAGCGGGGGGGGCTGGGGAGGTGCAGACAGCGGGGGGGGGGCTGGGGAGGTGGGGACAGCGGGGGGGGGGGCTGGGGAGGTGGGGACAGCAGAGGTGGGGGGGGACAGCAGGGGGGGCTGGGGGGAGGGGAGGTGAGGACAGCGGGGGGGGCTGGGGAGGTGGGGACAGCTGGGGTGGGGGGGAGGGGAGGTGGGGACAGCGGGGGGGGCTGGGGAGGTGGGGACAGCAGGGGGGGCTGGGGGGAGGGGAGGTGGGGACAGCGGGGGGGACAACGGGGGGGCGCTGGGAGATGGGGGAACAGCGGGGGGGGGGGGGGTAGCTGGGGGGGGGGGGGGGGAGGTATCACATCCGGACCCCACAGCGTAGAGAGAGTGAGAGAGAAATGAAATTAAATGAAAAATGAAAATCGTTTATTGTCACGAGTAGGCTTCAATGAAGTTGCTGTGAAAAGCCCCTAGTCGCCACATTCCGGCGCCTGTTCGGGGAGGCCGGTACGGGAATCGAACCGTGCTGCTGGCCTGCCTGGTCTGCTTTAAAAGCCAGCGATTTAGCCCAGTGCTAAATGAGAGAGAGTGAGAGAGAGAGAGTTGAGAGAGAGTGAGAGTGACAGAGAGAGAGTGACAGAGAGAGAGTGACAGAGAGAGAGTGACAGAGAGAGAGAGAGACAGAGAGAGAGTGACAGAGAGAGAGAGAGACAGAGAGAGTGAGCGAGAGAGAGAGAGAGTGACAGAGAGAGAGAGAGACAGAGAGAGTGAGAGAGAGAGAGACAGAAAGAGAGTGACAGAGAGAGAGAGAGAGACAGAGAGAGAGAGAGAGTGACAGCGAGGAGAGAGAGAGAGTGAGAGAGAGAGAGTGTGACAGAGAGAGAGTGACAGAGAGAGAGTGACAGAGAGAGAGTGACAGAGAGAGAGTGACTGAGAGAGAGAGTGAGAGAGAGTGTAAGAGACAGAGAGAGAGTGACAGAGAGAGAGAGTGAGAAAGAGAGAGAGAAAGTGACAGAGAGTGAGAGAGTGACAGAGAGTGAGAGAGAGAGAGTGACTGAGAGAGAGAGAGTGACTGAGAGAGAGAGTGAGAGAGTGTGAGAGAGAGAGAGTGACAGAGAGAGAGTGAGAGAGAGGGAGGAGAGAGTGAGAGAGTGTGAGAGTGAGAGAGTGACAGAGAGAGAGTGAGAGTGAGAGAGTGACAGAGAGAGAGTGACAGAGAGAGAGTGAGAGAGAGAGAGTGAGAGAGAGAGAGTGACAGAGAGAGAGTGAGAGAGAGGGAGTGAGAGAGCGAGAGAGCGAGTGAGAGAGAGAGTGAGAGTTAGAGAGAGAGTTAGAGACAGTTAAAGACAGATAGAGAGTTTGAGAGAGGGTGAGAGGGAGTTAGAGAGAGAGCATGAGAGAGACCGCAAGTGAGGGTGAGAGAGAGAGCGCGAGATAGAGGAAGAGTGCGAGAGTGAGAGAGAGAGAGAGCGACAGCGTGAGAGGGAGCGTGTGAGAGAGAGGGAGAGCGCGAGAGAGAGAGGGTGAGCGCGTGAGAGAGAGAGAGCGCAAGTGAGGGTGAGAGAGAGAGCGCGAGAGAGAGGGAGACCGCGAGGGGGAGAGAGAGCACGAGGCAGAGAGAGCGCAAGAGAGAGGGAGAGCACGAGGCAGAGAAAGCGCGAGAGAGAGAGCACGAGGCAGAGAGAGCGCGAGAGAGAGGGAGAGCGCGAGAGAGAGGGAGAGTGCAAGAGAGAGAGAGAGGGAGAGCGCGAGAGAGAGGGAGAGCGCGAGAGAGAGGGAGAGCGCGAGGCAGAGAGAGCGCGAGAGAGAGGGAGAGCGCGAGAGAAATGGAGAGTGCAAGAGAGAGAGAGGGAGAGCGCGAGAGAAATGGAGAGTGCAAGAGAGAGAGAGGGAGAGCGCGAGAGAAATGGAGAGTGCAAGAGAGAGAGAGGGAGAGAGATCAATCCATGGTCTAAGAGATCTGTGTTTCATTTTCAGTGACTCAGACTCTTACACCATCTTATGGTTGACCAAGGAAGCAGAGACAAGATACCACCAAGAGTGTGACCTGCGACCACGCCTCTCTCTGACCAGTGGCGGCGCCTTATTGTCTCCACATGACCCAATCATCAACCTTCTCCATGACAACGAGGAGGTAAGTCATCACCGTCTCCGAACTTTCCTGCATTCATTCTCAATGAAATTCGCAACTGACTCATTCAGACTGGGTGGGCGGGAGGGTGGGGGGGAGGGTGGGCGGGAGGGTGGGGGGAATGTGGGGGGGGGGGAGAGGGTGGGGGGGAGGGTGGGGGGGAGGGTGGGCGGGAGGGTGGGGGGAATGTGGGGGGGGGGGGAGGGTGGGGGGGGAGGGTGGGGGGGAGGGTGGGCGGGAGGGGGGGAGGGTGGGCGGGAGGGTGGGCGGGAGGGAGGAGGGTGGGAGGGGGGAGGGTGGGCGGGAGGGGGGGAGGGTGGGCGGGAGGGTGGGCGGGAGGGAGGGGGGGAGGGTGGGCGGGGAGGGGGGGGGGATGGTGGGTGGGAGGGTGGGGGGGAGGGTGGGCGGGAGGGTGGGCTAGGTGGGGGGGGCGGGGAGGAAAACGGGGAGGAATAAATTGTGAATGTAACAAAGACTTGCATTTATGTAGCTCCTTTCACAACCTCGGCTTCACGGCCCCTGAGCTGCTGTTGGGCCTGGACCGTCAGGCCCCCGACACACCGTGTCTCCCCCTGGTGGATGTGGAGGGCCAATTGCAACCCCGTCTACATTGGCAGGACGGTGATATCTCACGGGGCGGGAGTGGCCATAAACCCTGGCCTGGGAGTCCGGGAATGGCCATTAAACCCTGGCCTGGGAGTCCGGGAATGGCCATAAACCCTGGCCTGGGAGTCCGGGAGTGGCCTCGAAGTGCGGGAGTGGCCATTAAACCCTGGCCTGGGAGTTCGGGAGTGGCTATAAACCCTGGCCTGGGAGTTCGGGAGTGGCCATAAACCCTGGCCTGGGAGTTCGGGAGTGGCTGTAAACCCTGGCCTGGGAGTTCGGGAGTGGCCATAAACCCTGGCCTGGGAGTTCGGGAGTGGCCATAAACCCTGGCCTGGGAGTTCGGGAGTGGCCATAAACCCTGGCCTGGGATTCCGGGAGTGGCCATAAACCCTGGCCTGGGAGTTCGGGAGTGGCCATAAACCCCTGGCCTGGGAGTCCGGGAATGGCTATAAACCCTGGCCTGGGAGTTCGGGAGTGGCCATAAACCCTGGCCTGGGAGTTCGGGAGTGGCCATTAAACCCTGGCCTGGGAGTTCGGGAGTGGCCATTAAACCCTGGCCTGGGAGTGCGGGAGTGGCCATTAAACCCTGGCCTGGGAGTCCGGGAGTGGCCATAAACCCTGGCCTGGGAGTCCGGGAGTGGCTATAAACCCTGGCCTGGGAGCCCGGGAGTGGCTATAAACCCTGGCCTGGGAATCCGGGAGTGGCTATAACCCTGGCCTGGGAGCCCGGGAGTGGCTATAAACCCTGGCCTGGGAGTCCGGGAGTGGCTATAAACCCTGGCCTGGGAGTGCGGGAGTGGCCATTAAACCCTGGCCTGGGAGTTCGGGAGTGGCCATAAACCCTTGCCTGGGAATCCGGGAATGGCTATAAACCCTGGCCTGGGAGTTCGGGAGTGGCCATAAACCCTGGCCTGGGAGTTCGGGAGTGGCCATAAACCCTGGCCTGGGAGTCCGGGAATGGCTATAAACCCTGGCCTGGGAGTCCGGGAATGGCTATAAACCCTGGCCTGGGAGTCCGGGAGTGGCTATAAACCCTGGCCTGGGAGTCCGGGAGTGGCTATAAACCCCTGGCCTGGGAGTTCGGAAGTGGCCATAAACCCTGGCCTGGGAGTCCGGGAGTGGCTATAAACCCTGGCCTGGGAGTCCGGGAGTGGCTATAAACCCTGGCCTGGGAGTCCGGGAATGGCCATAAACCCTGGCCTGGGAGTCCGGGAATGGCCATAAACCCCTGGCCTGGGAGTCCGGGAGTGGCCATTAAACCCTGGCCTGGGAGTTCGGGAGTGGCTATAAACCCTGGCCTGGGAGTTCGGGAGTGGCCATTAAACCCTGGCCTGGGAGTTCGGGAGTGGCCATAAACCCTGGCCTGGGAGTGCGGGAGTGGCCATAAACCCTGGCCTGGGAGTGGCTATAAACCCTGGCCTGGGAGTCCGGGAGTGGCCATAAACCCCGGCCTGGGAGTCCGGGAGTGGCCAGAACCCCTGGCCTGGGAGTCCGGGAGTGGCCATAAGCCCTGGCCTGGGAGTTCGGGAGTGGCCATAAACCCTGGCCTGGGATTCCGGGAGTGGCTATAAACCCTGGCCTGGGAGTCCAGGAATGGCCATAAACACCTGGCCTGGGAGTCCGGGAGTGGCTATAAACCCCTGGCCTGGGAGTCCAGGAGTGGCTATAAACCCTGGCCTGGGAATCCGGGAGTGGCTATAAACCCTGGCCTGGGAATCCGGGAGTGGCTATAAACCCTGGCCTGGGAGTTCGGGAATGGCTATAAACCCTGGCCTGGGAGTCCGGGAATGGCCATAAACCCTGGCCTGGGAGTCCGGGAGTGGCTATAAACCCTGGCCTGGGAGTCCGGGAGTGGCTATAAACCCTGGCCTGGGAGTTCGGGAGTGGCTATAAACCCTGGCCTGGGAGTCCGGGAATGGCTATAAAACCCTGGCCTGGGAGTCCGGGAATGGCCATAAACCCTGGCCTGGGAGTCCGGGAATGGCCATAAACCCCTGGCCTGGGAGTCTGGGAATGGCCATAAACCCTGGCCTGGGAGTCCGGGAATGGCCATAAACCCCTGGCCTGGGAGTCCGGGAATGGCTATAAACCCTGGCCTGGGAGTCCGGGAATGGCCATAAACCCTGGCCTGGGAGTTCGGGAGTGGCCATAAACCCTGGCCTGGGAGTCCGGGAATGGCCATAAACCCTGGCCTGGGAGTTCGGGAATGGCCATAAACCCTGGCCTGGGAGTCCGGGAGTGGCCATAAACCCTGGCCTGGGAGTGCGGGAGTGGCTATAAACCCCTGGCCTGGGAGTGCGGGAGTGGCCATAAACCCTGGCCTGGGAGTGGCTATAAACCCTGGCCTGGGAGTCCGGGAGTGGCCATAAACCCCGGCCTGGGAGTCCGGGAGTGGCCTCGAAGTGCGGGAGTGGCCATTAAACCCTGGCCTGGGAGTCCGGGAATGGCTATAAACCCTGGCCTGAGAGTCCGGGAGTGGCCAGAACCCCTGGCCTGGGAGTCCGGGAGTGGCCATAAACCCTGGCCTGGGAGTCCGGGAGTGGCCATAAACCCTGGCCTGGGAGTTCGGGAGTGGCCATAAACCCTGGCCTGGGATTCCGGGAGTGGCTATAAACCCTGGCCTGGGAGTCCAGGAATGGCCATAAACACCTGGCCTGGGAGTCCGGGAATGGCTATAAACCCTGGCCTGGGAGTTCGGGAATGGCTATAAACCCTGGCCTGGGATTCCGGGAGTGGCTATAAACCCTGGCCTGGGAGTCCGGGAGTGGCTATAAACCCTGGCCTGGGAGTGCGACCAGTGCAGTAATTTGGAGAAAGCGGCAATGGTGAGAACGAGCAGACAATCTGTTTTAGTGATGACGGGAATTATAATTCCCACGACATCGCAGATAACTGCCCCCCCCCCCCCCCCCCCAGCGAGGGGGTAGACCCCTGAATGACGGGTCGCTGTTGGATAAGGGGTCATTCTCGTTGATCGTATGGAAATGGGGCTTAAGTGGTGATAATTGGTTTTGGCCTCGCTCCGGCGAGATCCTGATTTCGGCCCAGGGAGCGGGCCGGTTCCATCGCAAACTGTTTGGCGCCTAGCGCGGATCCCGTTTTCAGCCTCTCTCGCTGCTCTCCGGCCTGGTCACGTTGGAGAGAGAGCGTAACAAGGCCGCAGAATCGCGCCCACAGAGTCCGAGTGAATTCAGACATGGGCAGCTTGATGGTGCCAGTGTGTTGCGAGGCAGTACGCTGGGGGTGTAAAGCATGGCGCTGCTCAGAACCTGCTGCTTCGCTGAGGGGTGAACGTACTGAGGGACGTCTGGGATGTTTTTCAGGTCCTCGCTGAAGTGCTGTCCTGGGACCTGCCTCCAATCTCTGTCAGATACAAGAGGGCCTGTGACAGTCTGGCTCTGGGTAAGCAGATATACTCTCCACACAGTCAAAATAATTATACCTCACCCACAGGGGAACACAATGTGAGCAGCCGTGTGTACCATCTACAAGATGCACTGCAGGGATTCACCAAGGTTCATTAGACAGCACCTTCCAAACCCATGACCACTACCATCTAGAAGGACAAGGGCAGCAGATACCTGGGAACCCCACCACCTGGAGGTTCCCCTCCCAGTCACTCACCACCCTGACTGGAAAATATATCGCCGTTCCTTCACTGTCACTGGGGCAACATCCTGGAATTCCCTCCCTAACAGCACAGTGGGTGTACCTACACCTCAGGGACTGCAGCGGCTCAAGAAGGCAGCTCACCAGCATCTTCAGAAGGGCAATTAGAGATGGGCAATAAATGCTGGCCTAACCAGCGACAGCTTTCACATGGAGTTCTTTCCTGTGGATATGGCTCAACTCAGTACAGAGAGCAACAGACACAACAACAACCTGGTTAAGACGGCTTTATTAACCCAAGCTTGGTTTCGCGTACACGAGAGGTGGACCTGGATAATGCCAAGATCGATCTGCTGAACACTGATAAAAACACATCAATTATACGATTTCCAAAAATCAATAGCCCACCCCAGCTGGACTCGACCCAATCCCTGAAGCTGCCATGTTCAAACCTTATCCAATAAAATTGTGACCAACCCATGATTTAACCTCATCCTATCCCCCTGTTGCTTACCAAGGTTCAGTGTCCATCCTAATATCCTGTCCATTGTCCAGCTCGGGACAGAATATCGGAAATGGCATCCTCTTTACTTCTGGGATTGTTTCAGAGGATATTGGGGGCTACTGATAAAACCTGTTTACCCAGTCCACTGCTCACCACACATCACCTGTGACTCAAAAAACATGGTCAAGTTGGCTAGTCTAAATCCCATCATGCATTGTGGCCACTGCGTGCAGCCAGAGTTTGATTACTTATTACTGCTATGTCCTAAAAATACATGTTTAATGGTTAATAATGATTACTGGGTATACTTTCTATGATTCATCTCAATCCTTAATAAACTAACTTCTGTAAAACTACTCGATTGGCAGCCTAGATATTCAATTACCAGAAGCCTCATCGCTGGTCACCCCCTTCACCTGTATCCCCTGAACGAAATCTGTAAGAAGGTGAGGCGGTGCAGTCTGTTGCTATAATCTCCTCAATGTGTTTGATTGCAGCTGAAGACTCCTCCATGTCGAAGATCCTACAGCTGCAGGAAAATGGCTCCTCGATCGATTTATCCAACTTGTCCTTGAACAAGGAGCACCTGACCCCCATCCTGCGGGCCCTCAAACTCCAGAACGCCACCCGCCGACTCTGCCTCTCTGCCAACCGCCTCGGCGACGATGCCATGGACGAGCTGCTGGCCAGCCTGGTCACCATGCCCAACCTGACCCTGCTGGACCTGTCATCCAACTGCATCACACATGAAGGTCTGAGGAAGCTGTGTGACCCCAGCACGTCCTCCAGGGACACCCCCTTTCAGGTTTGAGATGTCACGGGGAACCGCGCGATGTTCTGGGTTCCTCCCACAAGATAAAACTGTTCGGTTATGGTTGTCAAGAAGGCGTATGGGGTGTTGGCCTTTATTGGTAGAGGGATTGAGTTCCGGAGCCATGAGGTCATGTTGCAGTTGTACAAAACTCTGGTGCGGCCGCATTTGGTGTATTGCGTACAGTTCTGGTCGCCTCATTATAGGAAGGATGTGGAAGCTTTGGAACGGGTGCAGAGGAGATTTACCAGGATGTTGCCTGGTATGGAGGGAAAATCTTATGAGGGAAGGCTGAGGGACTTGAGGCTGTTTTCGTTAGAGAGAAGAAGGCTAAGAGGGGACTTAATTGAGGCGTACAAGATGATCAGAGGATTAGATAGGGTGGACAGTGAGAGCCTTTTTCCTCGGATGGCGATGTCTAGCACGAAGGGACATAACTTTAAATTGAGGGGACTCACCCGGCCCCGCTCTGGCCTGAGTCCCCGCTCAGGCCAGAGCGGGTTCGATCCCGGCCCTGGGTCACTGTCCGTGTGGAGTTTGCACATTTCCCCCAATGTCTCCGTGGGTTTCGCCCCCACAACCCAAAGATGTGCAGGGTAGGTGGATTGGCCACGCTAAATTGCCCCTTAATTGGAAAAATTAAGAAAAACCCTTCAGGAAACTCATAAATATCAGTGAATTTATTGACTTTGAAACAAGTTATACTTTACGCAGCATCTCACTCCCAGTGCAGACCCTACTGAGAGGAGAAACCTCACCAGGCCCAATCTGGGGCCTGTTCTTATCCTGCGTCGTAACAAGCCCCCTGGCACTCCAGGTGGATTCTCGTATTCAATGCCCCCATTGGGAGATCAATGACTGTTTCTTCATGGGTCTCTGCGGGGTTATTCCATTTCTGATTAGAATGTTTCACTGCTCGGGATTGTAAATATTGCCTTTCTCTTTCAGAGTCTGGAGGAGTTGAACCTCAGCCTCAATCCTTTGGGAGACGGCAGCTCTCAGCTCATAGCCTCACTGATCAGATCCTGCCCTCGACTGAGCACGCTCAAACTCCAGGCCTGCGGCCTCACGGCCAGATTCCTGCAGAACATGGCACTCAGCTGCACACTCAAAGGTAAAAACAGGGAGCAATCTCGTTACAACAGCACCTTTGCTCATCTTAGATCACACCAAACCCTCTCACAGACACAAGTTCAAACATGCAAAGTTTATCAAGGAATTGTGCATCAGTCATTGGGTGCAAGGATTGGGACCTTCAGTACTGACCCTCTGACAGTGCAGCACTCCCACAGTACTGACCCTCTGACAGTGCAGCACTCCCTCAGTACTGACCCTCTGACAGTGCAGCACTCCCTCAGTACTGACCCTCTGACAGTGCAGCACTCCCTCAGTACTGACCCTCTGACAGTGCGGCACTCCCTCAGTACTGACCCTCTGACAGTGCTGCACTCCCTCAGTACTGACCCTCTGACAGTGTGGCGCTCCCTCAGTACTGACCCTCTGACAGTGCAGCACTCCCTCAGTACTGACCCTCTGACAGTGCTGCACTCCCTCAGTACTGACCCTCTGACAGTGTGGCGCTCCCTCAGTACTGACCCTCTGACAGTGCGGCACTCCCTCAGTACTGACCCTCTGACAGTGCAGCACTCCCTCAGTACTGACCCTCTGGCAGTGCGGCACTCCCTCAGTACTGACCCTCTGACAGTGCGGCACTCCCTCAGTACTGACCCTCTGACAGTGCAGCACTCCCTCAGTACTGACCCTCTGACAGTGCAGCACTCCCTCAGTACTGACCCTCTGACAGTGCAGCACTCCCTCAGTACTGACCCTCTGACAGTGCAGCACTCCCTCAGTACTGACCCTCTGACAGTGCGGCACTCCCTCAGTACTGACCTCTGACAGTGCAGCACTCCCTCAGTACTGACCCTCTGACAGTGCAGCACTCCCTCAGTACTGACCCTCTGACAGTGCGGCACTCCCTCAGTACTGACCCTCTGACAGTGCGGCACTCCCTCAGTACTGACCCTCTGACAGTTTAATTTTGAAGATATTTCACCAGAGCCGATAGGTAATAATCACCGGAATATTCTGTTGATGTTTTAACCGGATTGTTGATGAGTTGTTCAATATTTTTGTGCTGGGAGTTAGTTCTTGGTTTACCTGAACAGCTGTGTACCTGTGCAATATTGTTCACAGCCCATTCCTCTTCATTCTCCCAGGATCCCGACACTTGAAGACTCTGATCCTCTCGCACAATGACCTGGGCTTCAAAGGTGTCCAGTTTCTCTTGAGAAATCTTGCCCATGATGTCCTTTCGCATCTGGAGATCGCCTCGGTGCTCGGTAACCACGACGACAGGCCCTTCATGGGACTGGTGACAAAGTACCTCAGCCAGGTCAGTCCCTTGTGGTCCCTGACGTCAGCGAGGGTCTTTGCCCCACGTCACCCAAGTAGCGACTCCTCAGCCCTGGGGTGGGCAATTCCCTTTCCTGTTTGTGAGTCTTGAGTTTCAGACAAGTGCTTTGAGCAGACAATCATGTTGGCGGGAACTCTCGGGAGGCGGGGGGTTTGGGGGGGATGGGCGGGATGTTGGGGGGCGTGGGAGGAGGCTGCTATGTCCAACCTATTGCCCAGAACTCACTTTGTGTGACTACTCCAGTTCGACTGGCTCGCAGTGGATCTCTGTATATCCGCTAACATTGTGCTTATGTTCATAGAATTATAGAATTTACAGTGCAGAAGCAGGCCATTCGGCCCATTGAGTCTGCACCTGGCCTTGGAAAGAGCACCCTACCCAAGCCCACACCTCCACCCTATCCCCACAACCCAGTAACCCCACCCAAAACTAAGGGCAATTTGGACACTAAGGGGCAATTTGGCATGTCCAATCCACCCAACCTGCACATCTTTGGACTGTGGGAGGAAACCGGAGCACCCGGAGGAAACCCACGCAGACACGGGGAGAACGTGCAAACTCCGCACAGACAGTGACCCAAGCCGGGAATCGAACCTGGGACCCTAGCGCTGTGAAGCAATTGTGCTATCCACTGTACTACCATGCTGCTGTACATTAATTGGATTTGATTTACTGTCACATGTACCGGGGTACGGTGAAAAGTACTGTGCTGCGTACAGTCCAGACAGATCATTCCATACATGTAAAAACAGGACATACGTAAATACACAATGTAAATGCATCGGGTGAAGCATACGGAGTGTAGTACTGCTCAGTAGAGAAGATGTGTGAAGAGATCAGTTCAGTCCACAAGGGGCTGGTTAGCACAGGTTTTGAAAGCAGACCAAGGCAGGCCAGCAGCACGGTTCAATTCCCGTAACAGCCTCCCCGAACAGGTGCCGGAATGTGGCGACTAGGGGCTTTTCACAGTAACTTCATTGAAGCCTACTTGTGACAATAAGCGGTTTTCATAAGAGGGTTGTTTAGGAGTCTGGTAACACCGGGGAAGAAGCTGTTTTGAATCTATTAGTGCATGGCCTCAAGACTTTTGTATCTCCTACCCAATGGAAGAAGTTGAACGTGTGAGTAAGCAGGGTGGGAGGGGTCTTTGATTATGCTGCCCGCATTCCCCAGGCAGCGGGAGGTGTAGATGGAGTCAATGGATGGGAGGCGGGTTTGTGTGATGGAGTGGGCGGTGTTCACGACTCTCTGAAGTTCCTTGCGGTCCTGGGCCGAGCAGTTGCCATACCAGGCTGTGATGCAGCCAGATAGGATGCTTTCTATGGTGCATCTGTATAAGTTTGTAAGGGTTAATGTGGACATGCCGAATTTACTTAGTTTCCTGAGGAAGTGTAGGTGCTGTTGTGTTTTCTTGGTGGTTGTGTTGACGTGGGTGGACCAGGACAGATCTTTGGTGATGTGCACACCTAAGAATTTCAACCATCTCCACCTCGGCCCCGTTGATGCTGACAGAGGAGTGTACTATACTTCACTTCTTTAAGTCAGTCGTGAATACCACTGAATTAGTAAACCAGCAGACTGATGGTCTGGAGACATATTCAAATCACACCACAGGAATTTAAATAGCCTCAGTCATGGTGATCATCAAGCTGTTGTGTTGTCATAGAAAATAGAAGCAGAAGGAGGCCATTCGGCCCTTTGAGTCTGCTCTGCCATTCATTATGATCATGGCTGATCAGCAAGTTCCATATACTGGGGCGGCATGGTGGCGCAGTGGTTAGCACTGCTGCCTCACGGCGCCGAGGTCCCAGGTTCAATCCCGGCTCTGGGTCACTGTCCCTGTTGAGTTTGCACGTTCTCCCCATGTCTGCGTGGGTTTAACCCCCACAACCCAAAGATGTGCAGGGTAGGTGGATTGGCCACGCTAAATTGCCCTTTAATTAGAAAAATGAATTGGGTACTCTAAATTTATTTATATTTTTAAAGTTCAATACACTGATCCCACCTTCCCCCCCCCCCCCCCCCCCCCCCCCCCCCCCCTCGATTCCCCGCTGGGTCACTGTCTGTGTGCGGTGTCTGCACGTCCTCCCCGTGTCTGCGTGGGTTTCCTCCGGGTGCTCCGGTTTCCTCCCACAGTCCAAAGACGTGCTGTTATGTGAATTGGACATTCTGAATTCTCCCTCAGTGTACCCGAATAGGCGCCGGAATGTGGCGACTAGGGGCTTTTCACAGTAACTCCATTGCAGTGTTAATGTAAGCCTACTTGTGACAATAAAGATTATTATTACCCATTTAGCCCCAAGAGCTAATTCCTTCTTGAAATTACACAACTTTTTGACCTCAACTACACAGATTCACCGCTCTCTGGGTGAAGAAACTTCTCCTCATCTCAGTCCTAAAAGGTTTACCCCTTATCCTCAAACTATGCCCCCTGGTTTTGGGCTCCCCCACCATCGGGAACGTTCTTTCTGAATCTACCCTGTCTAATCCTGTTAGAATTTTGTGAGTTTCTATGAGATCCCCTCTCACTCTTCTAAACTCCAATGAATATAATCCTAACTGATTTAGTCTCTCCTCATCTGACAGTACCACCCTCCCAGGAATCAGCCTGCGCTGCATTCCCTCCATAGCAAGAACATCCTTCCTCAGATAAGGACACCAAAACTGCCCACAATACTCCAGGTGTGGCCTCACCAATGCCTGATAGAACTGCAGCAAAACATCTCTATTCCAATACTCAAACCCTCTCGCTATGAAGGCCAACATACCTGCTGTACCTGCAGGCTGACATTCAGCGGCTGAATGGACGAGGACCCCACAGGGTGGGGAGTGGGTTTGGGTAAGATGCTCTGCCTGAGGGTCGGTGCCAACTCCTACACTGTAGGGATTCTGCCATTCTATGCTATCTGAAATGGCCGAGCAAACCACACAGTTGTATCGGAATAGGAGCAGGGTTAGGCCATTCAGCCCCTTAGGCCTGCTTCGCCATTCAACTAAATCACGCTTGATCGTCTATAGCAATGCCATTTCCTGCTATTTATAAGAAGTAGTAATGTATCAGTTTCTGCTTCGGCCATTTTCAGTGACTGAACTCCCAGCTTCTGGGATCGAGAATTCCAGAGTTTCTCCTCCCTCTGACCCAGGCCATCCCTCCTCACCTCCCTCTGACTCAGGCCATCCCTCCTCACCTCCCTCTGACCCAGGCCATCCCTCACCTCCCTCTGACCTAGGCCATCCCTCCTCACCTCCCTCTGACCCAGGCCATCCCTCACCTCCCTCTGACCCAGGCCATCCCTCCTCACCTCCCTCTGACCCAGGCCATCCCTCACCTCCCTCTGACCCAGGCCATCCCTCACCTCCCTCTGACCCAGGCCATCCCTCCTCACCTCCCTCTGACCCAGGCCATCCCTCCTCACCTCCCTCTGACCCAGGCCATCCCTCCTCACCTCCCTCTGACCCAGGACATCCCTCACCTCCCTCTGACCCAGGCCATCCCTCCTCACCTCCCTCTGACCCAGGCCATCCCTCACCTCCCTCTGACCCAGGCCATCCCTCCTCACCTCCCTCTGACCCAGGCCATCCCTCCTCACCTCCCTCTGACCCAGGCCATCCCTCCTCACCTCCCTTTGACCCAGGCCATCCCTCCTCACCTCCCTCTGACCCAGGCCATCCCTCCTCACCTCCCTCTGACCCAGGCCATCCCTCCCCACCTCCCTCTGACCCAGGCCATCCCTCCTCACCTCCCTCTGACCCAGACCATCCCTCCTCACCTCCCTCTGACCCAGGCCATCCCTCACCTCCCTCTGACCCAGGCCATCCCTCACCTCCCTCTGACCCAGGCCATCCCTCCTCACCTCCCTCTGACCCAGGCCATCCCTCACCTCCCTCTGACCTAGGCCATCCCTCCTCACCTCCCTCTGACCCAGGCCATCCCTCACCTCCCTCTGACCCAGGCCATCCCTCCTCACCTCCCTCTGACCCAGGCCATCCCTCACCTCCCTCTGACCCAGGCCATCCCTCACCTCCCTCTGACCCAGGCCATCCCTCCTCACCTCCCTCTGACCCAGGCCATCCCTCCTCACCTCCCTCTGACCCAGGCCATCCCTCCTCACCTCCCTCTGACCCAGGCCATCCCTCCTCACCTCCCTTTGACCCAGGCCATCCCTCCTCACCTCCCTCTGACCCAGGCCATCCCTCCTCACCTCCCTCTGACCCAGGCCATCCCTCCCCACCTCCCTCTGACCCAGGCCATCCCTCCTCACCTCCCTCTGACCCAGACCATCCCTCCTCACCTCCCTCTGACCCAGGCCATCCCTCACCTCCCTCTGACCCAGGCCATCCCTCCTCACCTCCCTCTGACCCAGGCCATCCCTCCTCACCTCCCTCTGACCCAGGCCATCCCTCCTCACCTCCCTCTGACCCAGGCCATCCCTCCTCACCTCCCTCTGACCCAGGCCATCCCTCCTCACCTCCCTCTGACCCAGGACATCCCTCCTCACCTCCCTCTGACCCAGGCCATCCCTCCTCACCTCCCTCTGACCCAGGCCATCCCTCACCTCCCTCTGACCCAGGCCATCCCTCCTCACCTCCCTCTGACCCAGGCCATCCCTCCTCACCTCCCTGACCCAGGCCATCCCTCACCTCCCTCTGACCCAGGCCATCCCTCCTCACCTCCCTCTGACCCAGGCCATCCCTCCTCACCTCCCTCTGACCCAGGCCATCCCTCACCTCCCTCTGACGCAGGACATCCCTCCTCACCTCCCTCTGACCCAGGCAATCCCTCCTCACCTCCCTCTGACCCAGGCCATCCCTCACCTCCCTCTGACCCAGGCCATCCCTCACCTCCCTCTGACCCAGGCCATCCCTCCCCACCTCCCTCTGACCCAGGCCATCCCTCCTCACCTCCCTCTGACCCAGGCCATCCCTCCTCACCTCCCTCTGACCCAGGCCATCCCTCCTCACCTCCCTCTGACCCAGGCCATCCCTCACCTCCCTCTGACCCAGGCCATCCCTCACCTCCCTCTGACCCAGGCCATCCCTCACCTCCCTCTGACCCAGGCCATCCCTCACCTCCCTCTGACCCAGGCCATCCCTCACCTCCCTCTGACCCAGGCCATCCCTCACCTCCCTCTGACTCAGGCCATCCCTCCTCACCTCCCTCTGACCCAGGCCATCCCTCCTCACCTCCCTCTGACCCAGGCCATCCCTCCTCATCTCCCTCTGACCCAGGCCATCCCTCCTCACCTCCCTCTGACCCAGGCCATCCCTCCTCACCTCCCTCTGACTTAGGCCATCCCTCCTCACCTCCCTCTGACCCAGGCCATCCCTCACCTCCCTCTGACCCAGGCCATCCCTCACCTCCCTCTGACCCAGGCCATCCCTCCTCACCTCCCTCTGACCCAGACCATCCCTCACCTCCCTCTGACCCAGGCCATCCCTCCTCACCTCCCTCTGACTGAGGCCATCCCTCACCTCACTCTGACCCAGGCCATCCCTCCTCACCTCCCTCTGACCCAGGCCATCCCTCACCTCCCTCTGACCCAGGCCATCCCTCCTCACCCCCCTCTGACCCAGGCCATCCCTCCTCACCTCCCTCTGACCCAGGCCATCCCTCCTCACCTCCCTCTGACCCAGGCCATCCCTCACCTCCCCCTGACCCAGGCCATCCCTCCTCACCTCCCTCTGACCCAGGCCATCCCTCCTCACCTCCCTCTGACCCAGGCCATCCCTCCTCACCTCCCTTTGACTCAGGCCATCCCTCACCTCCCTCTGACCCAGGCCATCCCTCACCTCCCTCTGACCCAGGCCATCCCTCCTCACCTCCCTCTGACCCAGGCCATCCCTCACCTCCCTCTGACCCAGGCCATCCCTCACCTCCCTCTGACCCAGGACATCACTCCTCACCTCCCTCTGACCCAGGCCATCCCTCCTCACCTCCCTCTGACCCAGGCCATCCCTCCTCACCTCCCTCTGACCCAGGCCATCCCTCCTCACTTCCCTCTGACCCAGGCCATCCCTCCTCACCTCCCTCTGACCCAGGCCATCCCTCACCTCCCTCTGACCCAGGACATCCCACCTCACCTCCCTCTGACCCAGGCCATCCCTCCTCACCTCCCTCTGACCCAGGCCATCCCTCACCTCCCTCTGACCCAGGCCATCCCTCCTCACCTCCCTCTGACCCAGGCCATCCCTCCTCACCTCCCTCTGACCCAGGACATCCCTCACCTCCCTCTGACCCAGGCCATCCCTCCTCACCTCCCTCTGACCCAGGCCATCCCTCCTCACCTCCCTCTGACCCAGGACATCCCTCACCTCCCTCTGACCCAGGCCATCCCTCCTCACCTCCCTCTGTCCCAGGACATCCCTCACCTCCCTCTGACCCAGGCCATCCCTCCTCACCTCCCTCTGACCCAGGCCATCCTCCTCACCTCCTCTGACCCAGGCCATCCCTCCTCACCTCCCTCTGACCCAGGCCATCCCTCACCTCCCTCTGACCCAGGCCATCCCTCACCTCCCTCTGACCCAGGCCATCCCTCCTCACCTCCCTCTGACCCAGGCCATCCCTCCTCACCTCCCTCTGACCCAGGACATCCCTCACCTCCCTCTGACCCAGGCCATCCCTCACCTCCCTCTGACCCAGGCCATCCCTCCTCACCTCCCTCTGACCCAGGCCATCCCTCCTCACCTCCCTCTGACCCAGGCCATCCCTCCTCACCTCCCTCTGACCCAGGCCATCCCTCCCCTCCCTCTGACCCAGGCCATCCCTCACCTCCCTCTGACCCAGGACATCCCACCTCACCTCCCTCTGACCCAGGACATCCCTCCTCACCTCCCTCTGACCCAGGCCATCCCTCACCTCCCTCTGACCCAGGACATCCCTCCTCACCTCCCTCTGACCCAGGCCATCCCTCCTCACCTCCCTCTGACCCAGGCCATCCCTCACCTCCCTCTGACCCAGGCCATCCCTCCTCACCTCCCTCTGACCCAGGCCATCCCTCCTCACCTCCCTCTGACCCAGACCATCCCTCCTCACCTCCCTCTGACCCAGGCCATCCCTCCTCACCTCCCTCTGACCCAGGCCATCCCTCATCTCCCTCTGACCCAGGCCATCCCTCCTCACCTCCCTCTGACCCAGGACATCCCTCCTCACCTCCCTCTGACCCAGGCCATCCCTCCTCACCTCCCTCTGACCCAGGCCATCCCTCCTCACCTCACTCTGACCCAGGCCATCCCTCACCTCCCTCTGACCCAGGCCATCCCTCACCTCCCTCTGACCCAGGCCATCCCTCCTCACCTCCTTCTGACCCAGGCCATCCCTCACCTCCCTCTGACCCAGGCCATCCCTCCTCACCTCCCTCTGACCCAGACCATCCCTCCTCACCTCCCTCTGACCCAGGCCATCCCTCCTCACCTCCCTCTGACCCAGGCCATCCCTCACCTCCCTCTGACCCAGGCCATCCCTCACCTCCCTCTGACCCAGGCCATCCCTCACCTCCCTCTGACCCAGGCCATCCCTCCTCACCTCCCTCTGACCCAGGATATCCCTCCTCACCTCCCTCTGACCCAGGACATCCCTCCTCGCCTGAGTCCTAAATGGACCCTCGATGTGGACAACTTCACATTTTTTACATTATATTCCATCTGCCATGTTCTTGTCCACTGACTGGGCCTGTCTATATTCCCTTGAAGCCTCTTTGAACCCTCCTCACAACTCACATTCCCACCCAGTTTGGTGTCATCGTCAAGCTTGGAGATGTAACAATTGGTCCCCGCATCCAGATTGTTAATGTAGATTGTGACTAGCTGTGGTCCCAGCCCTGTACCTTGCCAAAGCCCATTGTTAACAGCCTGCAATCCTGAGAAGACCCATTTATTTTGTTTTCTGTCTGTTAACCGATTCTCAATCCGCACCAGTACATCAGCCCCAATCCCATGTGCTCTCGTTCTCTTTACTAACCTTCTGCGTGGTATCTTATTCAAATGAACAAAGAACAAAGAAAAGTACAGCACAGTAACAGGTCCTTCGGCCCTCCAAGCCTGTGCCGACCATGCTGCCCGTCTAAACTAAAATTGTCTACACTTCCGGGGTCCGTATCCCTCTATTCCCATCCTATTCATGTATTTGTCAAGATGCCCCTTAAATGTCACTATCTTCCCGGCTTCCAGCACCTCCTCCGGCAGCGAGTTCCAGGCACCCACTACCCTCTGTGTAACAAACTTGCCTCGTACATCTCCTCTAAACCTTGCCCCTCAAGCCTTAAACCTATGCCCCCAAACTCTTCTGAAAATCCACATACACCACATCTACTGGTTCTCCCTTATCTACACAGTTTATCACATCTTCAAAAAAACTCCAGTAGGTTTGTCAAACATGATTTCCTCTTCATCAATCCATGTTGGCTTTGTCTAATCCCATTCTAAATGTCCTGTTATCACATTCTTTATATTAGACTCCAGCATTTTCTCTGTTTCTGCCGTTGGGTTTAGGGGTCTGTTGTCCCGTTTACTCCTTCCCTGCTTTTTTTACATTGCGGGATCATATTTGGGACCCTCCAATCTGCCAGGACTCTTCCAGAATCTACAGAAGTTTGAAAGGTAACTACCAATGTGTCCACTATGTCTGCAGCCGTCTCTTCCAGCACTCTGGGGTGTAGCTCATTGCATCCAGGGGAATAGTCCCATTAATTATAGGGATGGGCGAGAATTGGAATGTTCACCAATGGCCAGGGGATGTGCGAAAGTCACTGGGGTGAATGTGGTTCTCAGTCACAGGGCTGCCTCCCACGGATTTGAAACTGATCTCAACATAGACACAAAGGGATTGGATTTGTTTATTGTCACGTATACGTGAAAAGTATTTTTCTGCGAGCAGCTCAACAGATCATTAAGTACATGGGAAGAAAAGGGAATAAAAGAAAATATATAATAGGGCACACAGGGTACACAATATAACTACATAAGCATTGGCATCGGATGAAGCATACAGGGTGTAGTGTTAATGAGGTCAGTCCATAAGAGGGTCATTTAGGAGTCTGGTGACAGCGGGGAAGAAGCTGTTTTTGAGTCTGTTTGTGCGTGTTCTCAGACTTCTGTATCTCCTGCCCGATGGAAGAAGTTGGAAGAGTGAGTAAGCCGGGTGGGAGGGGTCTTTGATAATGCTGCCCGTTTTCCCCAGGCAGCGGGAGGTGTAGATGGAGACAATTGATGGGAGGCGGGTTAGTGTGATGGACTGGGCGGTGTTCACGACTCTCTGAAATTCCTTGCGGTCCTGGGCCGAGCAGTTGCCATACCAGGCTGTGATGCAGCCAGATAGGATGCTTTCTATGGTGCATCTGTAAAAGTTAGTAAGGGTTAATGTGGGTTAATGTGTGTGAGATCTACCCAGCCACATTGCGCTCGATCGGGAATTACAGAGTTATGTGCTGGCCGAGTAACCCTAACCCTGAATCGACAAGAGGTACAGTCAGCGTGAGCAGTTGGCGAATCGAAATCCAAGTTCCGGTAGAAAGCTGGGACCAGTTCAAAGAGAGCTGCCAGATTGCTGTAAAGATCCATTTGGTTCATGAATGCATGATCACGCCAATACGTGACTCCCGTGCCGTATGGGTGTCTGTTAGCTGCCTTTGCCAGCTGTCCAAGAAGGCAGATCAGATGTTTTCCCCAGTCTGATGAGTCCAGAACCAGAGATTATAGTCTCAGAATAACGAGCAGATGATTGAAGACTGAGATGAGGAGACATTTCTTTATTCAGAGGGTGGTGAAACTTGGGAGCACTCTACCCCAGAGGGCTGTGGAAGCTCAATCATTCAGTATATTCATTTTAGCAATCTATAGATTTCTGGAGACTAATGGCATTAACGGATTTGGGGAAAGTAGGAAAAAATGTCACAGAGGTAGATGATCAGATATGATGGGCAGGTTTCTGTGGTGATACGCATCACTGTAAATGCACAAGGGGCTATTGTAAATACACGTAGACTAGATAGACACTAGAGGGAGCACCAGAGACATGACACACAGACATTCAACCAATAGGTCAGTAAGATAGGACACGACCAATGGGCATTCATGATACACACAGAGGTGACACTACCACAGGGGGGCATTACACCAACCCATATAAAAGGACACAGCACACATGATCTTCCTCTTTCCAGTGGAGACACTCAGTGAGTACACAGGGTTGATTTGAAACACATCACACCCACCACGTGGATTGTAGCAGACTGGTTCGTCAGTCTGAGTAGCTATAGCAGGATTAACAGGAGAGTCGAATCCAAGTAGGAGAATCGTTAACAGTTTAATAAACGTGTTAAAGCTATCTCCAAGTCTGAACTTCCCTTTGTCAGAGTGAACATCAAGAAAGCAGCTTCTGCTACGTCAAGAGCAGAACAAAACAGTTTCTCCGTCGCCCGACCCCAAAATCGGGATCGGGCGGAGAATGGACTCCGACGGCAGAATCGGGGCCGGCGCCGATTTGATGCCGGCTCCGCCCCCTCCAAACCGGCGTCGCTATGATGCATGCCGTCAACCCTTCCAACAGCGTTGGCACGTCATTGGCCGGCCCACCCGCGATGCTCCGCCCACCGTGGGCCGGGTTCCCGATTGCGCAGGCCACGTGTGGTCCCAGCGGTCGGGAAGCCAGCGTGCCGGCTGCGGACAGTGTTCAGCGCCACCTCACTCGGCCGGGATCCATGCCGCTGGCCGGGGGCGGGGCTTCTGCTTGGGCTGGGGGGGACTGGTGGGGGGTGGCCAGCGGGTGGGCTGTGGGGTTGCAGTTGGCGGGTTAGGGTCCGCATACGGCTGGAATCATGTTTTACGGTGCGACCGACAGAGATAGATAGGTTCCTGATCAATAAGGGGATCAGGGGCTATGGGGAAAGGCAGGAGAATGGGGATGAGAAAAATATCAGCCATGATTGAATGGCGGAGCAGACTCGATGGGCCGAGTGGCCTAATTCTGCTCCTATGGTCTTCTGGACCGGTGCAGGTCGTCAGCCTGCGCATGCACGGCCCGGAACCAGGCCATTCTCCGGCCCTTTTCGGTGTGCGGAACCGGTGCTAGCCCCTCACCGGTACCAGAATCGGTGAGGGGTTTGTGCCGATTTTCCTGTCGTGAACCTCCCGCGGATTCTTCATTCACCTCAGAAACGGAGAATCCAGCCCGATGTGGTGAAATGGCAGAGCAGGCTCGATGGGCCAAATGGCCTCCTCTTATGTTCCTATTTGTCTTTCGTCCCTGGTTATCCAGGCTCCTCACAGGTGGCAGATGTCATGATATGCAGTAAGTGTATATACGGGCAGCACAGTAGCACAGTGGTTAGCATTGTGGCTTCACAGCTCCACGGTCTCAGGTTCGATTCCCGGCTTGGGTCACTGTTGTGCGGAGTTTGCACGTTCTCCCCGTGTCTCCGTGGGTTTCCTCCGGGTGCTCCGGTTTCCTCCCAGTCCAAAGATGTGCGGGTTAGGTGGATTGGCCATGAGAAACTGCCCTTAGTGTCCAAAAAGGTTAAGTGGGGGTTGCTGGGTTGTGGGGATCGGGTAGATCCGTGCGCTTGAGTGGCTTGCTCTTTGTAAGGGCCGGTGCAGACTCAATGGGCCGAATGGCCTCCTTCTGCACTGTAAATTCCATGATAACAAGTGTATATAGCCTCCGACCACTAGGTGTCATGAAAGGGGAATAGGATACTGGACCCGGACCGAGCTAGTCTTGATTAGAGTTACAGAGGTTGTTAGTAGCATGGTTAGAAGCTCCACAGTTTGGGTAGCAATAGTTTAGTTTACCCACAGTTTATTCAACATTAAATAACTAGTCTTGAACTCGATGTTCTGTCACACACTGATTCATTAATTATCATTGTTATGGGCCAGGGTTTAGAGAACCCCAAAGTGTATCATGGAGTTCACCTGACCCACAACTTTTAATAGATTGTGGTGTGGGGAGCACACGGCCCACTCTACAGGTGTGGGAGAGCAGAAATGGGAAAGTATTTTTAAAGCAAAACAATGTTTATTCTATGAAATCAAGTTAACCTTTTGAAAACATACATAGAACATAGAAAATACAGCACAGAACAGGCCCTTCGGCCCACGATGTTGTGCCAAACTTTTGTCCTAGATTAAGAACAAATTAATCTAGACTCCATCATTCTACTGTAATCCATGTACCTATCCTATAGCCGCTTGAAGGTCCCTAATGTTTCCAACTCAACTACTTCCACAGGCAGTGCATTCCGTACCCCCACTACTCTCTGGGTAAAGAACCTTACTCTGACATCCCCCCTATATCTTCCACCATTCACCTTAAATTTATGTCCCATGTAATGGTTTGTTCCACCCGGGGAAAACGTCCCTGACTGTCTGCTCTATCTATTCCCCTGATCATCTTATAAATCTCTATGAAGTCGCCCCTTATCCTTCTCCGTTCTAATGAGAAAAGGCCTAGCACCCTCAACCTTTCCTCGTAAGACCTACTCTCCATTCCAGGCAACATCCTGGTAAATCTCCTTTGCATCTTTTCCAAAGCTTCCACATCCTTCCTAAAATGAAGCGACCAGAACTGCACACAGTACTCCGAATGTGGCCTTACCAAGGTTTTGTACAGCTGCATCATCACCTCACGGCTCTTAAATTCAATCCCTCTGCTAATGAACGCTAGCACACCATAGGCCTTCTTCACAGCTCTATCCACTTGAGTGGCAACTTTCAAAGATCTATGAACATAGACCCCAAGATCTCTCTGCTGCTCCACATTGCCAAGAACCCTACCGTTAACCCTGTATTCCGCATTCATATTTGTCCTTCCAAAATGGACAACCTCACACTTGTCAGGGTTAAACTCCATCTGCCACAGTGAACATCTTAGCAGCCATTAATTCAAATACAACACTAAGTAATCCTTAATAACTTCCCAAACAACATCCACAAGACAAAAGAAACAACTTTTAACAGAAGCACATCAGGTTGACATTTACTACTGAGAACATTTATAATTCTGAATTCACCAAATGTTCAAGAGATAGTCTTTTGATGGCAGACAGAACAGCAGTACACCTGCTTGGTCTGGCTTCAGCTCCAACACTGAAAACAAAACCAAAAACACAGACACACCCAAGCTTTCCTCAAAGTGGAACTAAAAAGCTGACAGACAGCCCAGCTCCACCCACTCTCTGACATCACTGCAGTAAAAAACACCCATTTCTTAAAGGTACTCTCACATGACACCATAGAACAACAAAATAACAGGAGAGACTTTGGTGTTTTGCTAATCATAAAGTATTTTTCTCTGCTCCAGGGTGGCTGTGTTATGACACATCTCAACCTTTCCAAAAACTCACTGACAGATGATTCGATCGGAGAGTTTTCCAGGTAAATGTTACCCATCATCAATCATTCGGCATCAATATACCTTTTATATAATGACTGTGAGAGTCAAGCCTCTTCCTTTACACACTGATCCAAGCAACTGTACCAACAGACAGCATTGACAGGAACTACCACACAACCGAGGGAGATTGCTAACACGGTGGTCACACGGTTGTATAACAGCGCTAGGGTGGCACGGTGGCACAGTGGTTATCACTGCTGCCTCACAGCTCCAGGGACCTGGGTTCAATTGCAGCCTTGGGTCACTGTCTGTGCGGAGTCTGCACGTTCTCCCCGTGTCTGCGTGGGTTTCCTCCGGGTGCTCCGGTTTCCTCCCATAGTCCAAAGATGTGCAGGTTTGATGGGGTTACGGTGACGGGGAGGGGGTGTGGATCTTGGTAGGGTACTCTTTCAGACGGTCAGTGCACACTCGATGGGCGGAATGGCTCCCTTTTGAACGCTAGGAATTTCATGGTTCTTTACCTGTACACTGACTGGTGTCTCTCAGTCCCCTCTCTCTCTCAGGGAGATATCTGTACACTGGTGTCTCTCAGCCCCCTCTCTCAGGGAGATATCTGTACACTGACTGCTGTCTCTCAGTCCCCCCTCTCTCTCAGGGAGATATCTGTACACTGACTGGTGTCTCTCAGTCCCCTCTCTCTCAGGGAGATATCTGTACACTGACTGGTGTCTCTCAGTCCCCCCTCTCTCTCAGGGAGATATCTGTACACTGACTGCTGTCTCTCAGTCCCCCCTCTCTCTCAGGGAGATATCTGTACACTGACTGGTGTCTCTCAGTCCCCTCTCTCTCTCAGGGAGATATCTGTACACTGACTGCTGTCTCTCAGTCCCCCCTCTCTCTCAGGGAGATATCTGTACACTGACTGGTGTCTCTCAGTCCCCTCTCTCTCAGGGAGATATCTGTACACTGGTGTCTCTCAGCCCCCTCTCTCAGGGAGATATCTGTACACTGACTGCTGTCTCTCAGTCCCCTCTCTCAGGGAGATATCTGTACACTGACTGGTGTCTCTCAGTCCCCTCTCTCCCTCAAGGAGATATCTGCACACTGACTGCTGTCTCTGTCCCCTCTCTCTCAGGGAGATATCTATAAACTGACTGGTGTCTCTTAGTCCCCTATCTCTCAGGGAGATATCTGTACACAGACTGCTGTCACTCAGTCCCCTCTCTCTCAGGGAGATATCTGTACACTGACTGGTGTCTCTCAGTCCCCTCTCTCTCTCAGGGAGATATCTGTACACTAACTGCTGTCTCTCAGTTCCTTCTCTCTCTCAGGGAGATATATGTACACTGACTGGTGTCTCTCAGTCCCCTCTCTCTCAGGGAGATATCTGTACACTGACTGCTGTCTCTCAGTCCCCTCTCTCAGGGAGATATCTGTACACTGACTGGTGTCTCTCAGTCCCCTCTCTCCCTCAAGGAGATATCTGTACACTGACTGCTGTCTCTGTCCCCTCTCTCTCAGGGAGATATCTATAAACTGACTGGTGTCTCTTAGTCCCCTATCTCTCAGGGAGATATCTGTACACAGACTGCTGTCTCTCAGTCCCCTCTCTCTCAGGGAGATATCTGTACACTGACTGGTGTCTCTCAGTCCCCTCTCTCTCAGGGAGATATCTGTACACTGACTGGTATCTCCCAGTCCCTTCTCTCTCTCAAGGAGATATCTGTACATTGACTGGTGTCTCTCAGTCCCCTCTCTCTCTCAGGGAGATATCTGTACACTGACTGGTATCTCTCAGTCCCTTCTCTCTCTCAAGGAGATATCTGTACACTGACTGGTGTCTCTCAGTCCCCTCTCTCAGGGAGATATCTGTACACTGACTGCTGTCTCTCAGTCCCCCCTCTCTCTCAGGGAGATATCTGTACACTGACTGGTGTCTCTCAGTCCCCTCTCTCTCAGGGAGATATCTGTACACTGGTGTCTCTCAGCCCCCTCTCTCAGGGAGATATCTGTACACTGACTGCTGTCTCTCAGTCCCCTCTCTCAGGGAGATATCTGTACACTGACTGGTGTCTCTCAGTCCCCTCTCTCCCTCAAGGAGATATCTGTACACTGACTGCTGTCTCTGTCCCCTCTCTCTCAGGGAGATATCTATAAACTGACTGGTGTCTCTTAGTCCCCTATCTCTCAGGGAGATATCTGTACACAGACTGCTGTCACTCAGTCCCCTCTCTCTCAGGGAGATATCTGTACACTGACTGGTGTCTCTCAGTCCCCTCTCTCTCTCAGGGAGATATCTGTACACTGACTGCTGTCTCTCAGTCCCTTCTCTCTCTCAGGGAGATATCTGTACACAGACTGCTGTCTCTCAGTCCCCTCTCTCTCAGGGAGATATCTGTACACTGACTGGTGTCTCTCAGTCCCCTCTCTCTCAGGGAGATATCTGTACACTGACTGGTGTCTCTCAGTCCTCTCTCTCCCTCAAGGAGATATCTGTACACTGACTGGTGTCTCTCAGTCCCCTCTCTCTCTCTCAGGGAGATATCTGTACACTGACTGGTATCTCTCAGTCCCTTCTCTCTCTCAAGGAGATATCTGTACACTGACTGGTGTCTCTCAGTCCCCTCTCTCTCTCAGGGAGATATCTGTACACTGACTGGTATCTCTCAGTCCCTTCTCTCTCTCAAGGAGATATCTGTACACTGACTGGTGTCTCTCAGTCCCCTCTCTCAGGGAGATATCTGTACACTGACTGCTGTCTCTCAGTCCCCTCTCTCTCAGGGAGATATCTGTACACTGACTGGTGTCTCTCAGTCCCCCCTCTCTCTCAGGGAGATATCTGTACACTGACTGCTGTCTCTCAGTCCCCCCTCTCTCTCAGGGAGATATCTGTACACTGGTGTCTCTCAGCCCCCTCTCTCAGGGAGATATCTGTACACTGACTGCTGTCTCTCAGTCCCCTCTCAGGGAGATATCTGTACACTGACTGGTGTCTCTCAGTCCCCTCTCTCCCTCAAGGAGATATCTGTACACTGACTGCTGTCTCTGTCCCCTCTCTCTCAGGGAGATATCTATAAACTGACTGGTGTCTCTTAGTCCCCTATCTCTCAGGGAGATATCTGTACACAGACTGCTGTCACTCAGTCCCCTCTCTCTCAGGGAGATATCTGTACACTGACTGGTGTCTCTCAGTCCCCTCTCTCTCTCAGGGAGATATCTGTACACTGACTGCTGTCTCTCAGTCCCTTCTCTCTCTCAGGGAGATATCTGTACACAGACTGCTGTCTCTCAGTCCCTCTCGCAGGGAGATATCTGTACACAGACTGCTGTCTCTCAGTCCCCTCTCTCTCAGTGAGATATCTGTACACTGACTGGTGTCTCTCAGTCCCCTCTCTCTCAGGGAGATATCTGTACACTGACTGGTGTCTCTCAGTCCCCCCTCTCTGTCAGGGAGATATATGTACACTGACTG
Organism: Scyliorhinus canicula; assembly: GCF_902713615.1. Classification (NCBI taxonomy): domain Eukaryota; kingdom Metazoa; phylum Chordata; class Chondrichthyes; order Carcharhiniformes; family Scyliorhinidae; genus Scyliorhinus; species Scyliorhinus canicula. Next base: position 43,003 of record NW_024055910.1, on the reverse strand, counting down.
GTGTCTCTCAGTCCCCTCTCTCTCAGGGAGATATCTGTACACTGACTGGTGTCTCTCAGTCCCCTCTCTCAGGGAGATATCTGTTCACTGACTGCTGTCTCTCAGTCCCTTCTCTCTCAGGGAGATATCTGTACACTGACTGGTGTCTCTCAGTTCCTTCTCTCTCTCAGGGAGATATATGTACACTGACTGGTGTCTCTCCGTCCCCTCTCTCTCTCTCAGGGAGATATCTGTACACTGACTGGTGTCTCTCAGTCCCCTCTCTCAGGGAGATATCTGTTCACTGACTGCTGTCTCTCAGTCCCTTCTCTCTCTCAGGGAGATATCTGTAAACTGACTGGTGTCTCTCAGTTCCTTCTCTCTCTCAGGGAGATATCTGTACACTGACTGCTGTCTCTCAGTCCCTTCTCTCTCTCAGGGAGATATCTGTACACTGACTGCTGTCTCTCAGTCCCTTCTCTCTCTCTCACTTTCTGTCAATGGCTTTTCAATTGGTTATTTTTACATCGAATGGGGTGCTTTTGAAAGATAATAACTGTCGTTCTGTGGGAAAGGAGGAGCCAATGAGATTGGAACCAGCTCCTCCAGTGTCTCTTCCCCTCTGCACTGGCCTCCTTTCAAGTTTCACTGTTCAATTTTGTTTGCTTGCCGTTTCGGCAAAGTCGGTCTGTGTTGAGTGTGAAAAGCTGCTGGACAAACACAAGTTCTTGTTTGTAGTTGATGTTGGGTTTTGCTGGATCGACCTCTGGATGTTGTCCAGTCTCCCGGCAAGATCCCAATCTCACCCCAGTGTCACCTGTCGAGGGAGGGAAGTCTTTCTCCCGAGAGAGATTGCCGAGCATCCAGGGAGCGAGCTGGCGGGTGGAACTCACGGCACGTTTCCCCTCTCTCCCTGTAGGTGTTTGGAGTCCTTCCCAGCATTGGCTTCCCTTGACCTATCGCAGAATCCAGGGATCACTTCCAGTGGGATGGAGGCACTGTTGACAGCGTTTGCCAAGAAGGATTCATGGATGGAAGTCCTTGATTTATCAGGTCAGTTGGGTACGGCATTGCATTATTCCCGGGTAGTTGGGAACCAAGAGTGTTGAGGGAAGGAGCAGCTGAGGGTGGCCAATCCTCATTGGATGTCATTCTGGAGGTTCCCTCGCGTGGTCGCTCCTCTTTGCCATTGGTCACCTAATACACTCATCCTCACTTTCCTGAGCCAATCAGAATGTGACAAATTCTTTGACCAGTAAAGGGTTATGGGGATAAGGCGGGGAAGTGCCGTTGAGGATTATATATCAGATCAGCCATGATCTCATTGAATGGCGGAACAGACTCGATGGGCTGAATGGCCTATGTCTGCTCCTACGTCCTGTGGTGTTTGGTACCTGACTGGATGGTAAAAAGCCGGAAATGAATAAATGTGTTTGTATTAGAACCTTAGTTAGGCCACACTTGGAGTATAGTGTTCAATTCTGGTCGCCACACTACCAGAAGGATGTGGAGGCTTTAGAGAGGGTGCAGAAGAGATTTACCAGGATGTTGCCTGGTATGGAGGGCATTAGCTATGAGGAGAGGTTGAATAAACTCGGTTTGTTCTCACTGGAACGACGGAGGTTGAGGGGCGACCTGATAGAGGTCTACAAAATTATAAGTGGCATAGACAGAGTGGATAATCAGAGGCTTTTTCCCAGGGTAGAGGGGTCAATTATTAGGGGGCATAGGTTTAAGGTGCGAGGGGGCAAGGTTTAGAGGAGATGTACGAGGCAGGTTTTTTACACAGAGGGTAGTGGGTGCCTGGAACTCGCTGCCGGAGGAGGTGGTGGAAGCAGGGACGATAGTGACATTTAAGGGGCATCTTGACAAATACATGAATAGGATGGGAAAAGAGGGATACGGACCCAGGGAGTGTAGAAGATTTTAGTTTAGACGGGCAGCATGGTCGGCACAGGCTTGGAGGGCCGAAGGGCCTGTTCCTGTGCTGTACTTTCCTTTTTTCTATTTGTTGTGGGAACATTGGCAATCGATGGGAGTGGGGGCTTTTCTATTACATCCAGGATGCCGAAGGGCTGAAGCAGAGGCCACAATCCTTTCGGGAAATCCTGCCCGATTTGAATAGTGTGTGAAAGGTCGAGGCAGACCGTGGCCTGTCACATACGCCCCAGCGGTGGGTTGCCAAATCAGCCTGCATTGCCGTCTCTGGGCTGCCAGTCAGGTGAGAGGAGGGACCAGAGGCCTGCACTCGCTGAATGAAGCCTGCCCTTTTCTCAGGGCACGCTCGGCACATTCCAACCTGAGCAGGCCGCTGAAAATCTCTAAACTGTAGCTGAGGTTAAAAAGGCGTGATCGTTCCTGACCCGGGAAGGGAGGGGGGGGTGTGAAGCGACGAGGTCCTTTTCTCTGAGAATAGGTTGGTTCCAACCTTGCCGTGCGATGTTTGTGAGGAGAGTGTGAGACTCCGCAGGGATACGGTGAAGGACAAGGAGGCGCCTGGGTTTACTGAGTGACTGGATGATCATAAGGAGCAGGAAGGAGGGGCGGGCCATTCGGCCCCTCAAGTCTGCTCTGTCATTCAGTCAATTCTGTGTAACTCGGCCTTGAACATATTCAATGACCCATCGCTGAACAGGGCTGTACCTGACTGAAAAGCAGATAGATAGAATCAAACCTAGAGGCCATTCAGCCCATCCTGCTCCTGCACGCTCATTGTTCATTAGTGCTGCTCCTTTGTTTCCCCCCCCCCCCCCCCCCCTTGGGAAGGCAGTGGCTCAGTAGTGTTGTCACTGGACGAGTACTCCAGAGACTCAGGGTACTGCGCGGGGGGGCCCAGGTTCAAATAATAATAATCTTTATTCGTGTCACAAGTAGGCTTACTTTAACACTGCAATCAAGTTACTGTGAAAAGCCCCTAGTCGCCACATTCCGGCGCCTGTTCGGGTACACGGAGGGAGAATTCAGAATGTCCAATTCACCCAACAGCACGTCTTTCGGGACTTGTGGGAGGAAACCGGAGCATCCGGAGGAAACCCACGCAGACACGGGGAGAATGTGCAGACTCCGCACAGACAGTGACCCAAGCCGGGAATCGAACCTGGGACCCTGGGGCTGTTAAGCAATGGTGCTAACCACTGTGCTACTGTACATGTGACTCCAGACCCACAGCAATGTGGTTGACTCCCGAATGCCCTCAGGGATGGGCAATGAATGCCGGCCCCGGCCGGCGACACCCACACCCCGTGGGCGAAGGAAAACACAAATCTCTGGATAGCTTTCCTGTTGATGTATTTCTGTTCTTGGTAATTATTCATCAAAGCTGAGCCCAGTACCTGGATTTATGATATCGTGTGTGGGGGGGGGGGGGGGGGGGGGGGCAGGTTCTGAGTCTAGCTGAACTGGACCAGGAGTTGGGTTTTTATTCATTTGAGGGATGTGGGCGTCGTGGGCTAACAGCACAGTGGGTGTACCTACGCCACAGGGACTGCAGCGGTTCAGGAAGGCAGCTCACCACCACCTTCTCCAGGGAAATTACAGACGGGGAATCCATTTGCCAGCGATGCTCCAATTCCACGACAGAATACATCTTTTAAAAGATGCAATTTTTGGGGAGGTGAAGCTGCTCAAATTGCAGAGATTCCGCTGTGCCAGGGGCGGGGAGACCCCGCTGTGCCAGGGAGACCCCGCTGTGCCGGGGAGACCCCGCTGTGCCGGGGCGGGGAGACCCCGCTGTGCCGGGGCGGGGAGACCCCGCTGTGCCAGGGGAGGGCAGACCCCGCTGTGCCGGGGAGACCGCCGTGCCAGGGGTGGGGAGACCCCGCCGTGCCAGGGGAGGGCAGACTTCGCTGTGCCAGGGCCGGCAGACCCCGCTGTGCCAGGGGCGGGGAGACCCCGCTGTGCCGGGGCGGGCAGGCTCTGCTGTGCCGGGGAGACCCGCCGTGCCAGGGGAGGGCAGACTCCGCTGTGCCAGGGGCGGGGAGACCCCGCTGTGCCAGGGCCGGCAGACCCCGCTGTGCCGGGGAGACCCGCCGTGCCAGGGGAGGGCAGACTCCGCTGTGCCAGGGCCGGCAGACCCCGCTGTGCCGGGCAGACCCCGCTGTGCCAGGGGAGGGCAGACTCTGCTGTGCCAGGGGCTGGCAGACCCCGCTGTGCCAGGGCCGGCAGACCCCGCTGTGCCAGGGGAGGGCAGACCCCGCTGTGCCAGGGGAGGGCAGACCCCGCTGTGCCAGGGCCGGCAGACCCCGCTGTGCCAGGGGAGGGCAGACCCCGCTGTGCCGGGGAGACCGCCGTGCCAGGGGTGGGGAGACCCCGCCGTGCCAGGGGAGGGCAGACTTCGCTGTGCCAGGGCCGGCAGACCCCGCTGTGCCAGGGGCGGGGAGACCCCGCTGTGCCGGGGCGGGCAGGCTCTGCTGTGCCGGGGAGACCCGCCGTGCCAGGGGAGGGCAGACTCCGCTGTGCCAGGGGCGGGGAGACCCCGCTGTGCCAGGGCCGGCAGACCCCGCTGTGCCGGGGAGACCCGCCGTGCCAGGGGAGGGCAGACTCCGCTGTGCCAGGGCCGGCAGACCCCGCTGTGCCGGGCAGACCCCGCTGTGCCAGGGGAGGGCAGACTCTGCTGTGCCAGGGGCTGGCAGACCCCGCTGTGCCAGGGCCGGCAGACCCCGCTGTGCCAGGGGAGGGCAGACCCCGCTGTGCCAGGGGAGGGCAGACCCCGCTGTGCCAGGGCCGGCAGACCCCGCTGTGCCAGGGGAGGGCAGATCCCGCTGTGCCGGGGAGACCCCGCTGTGCCAGGGGAGGGCAGACCCCGCTGTGCCAGGGGCGGGGAGACCCCGCTGTGCCAGGGGTGGGGCGCTGGTTGGTGTGATGGGTCCTGTGTTTGGTGTTAAGGTCAGGATCCTGGATTTTAACCCAGTTGAGGCTGGTTGGACGGTTTTGGGAGCTGTTCGAGGCTCGGCCGCACTCACCTCCTCATCCTGGCATCGATTGGCATTTTAACGCCATTGGCTTGTGTGGGAGCCCATGAGGTGGAGGGGTGGGGGGGGGGGGATAACGGGTTTGATTTTTCGGGTGGTGGGGTTGTGTGAAGTGTGGTGAATGTAATTCACACTATTGTTCTGTATGGCATTGTGTCCTTGTGGGCTCTGTCTGTGAGCCGTTTCACGGCTCTGCCCATAGGGGGAGATTAGGAGCTTGTACTGGGCTCCACCCTCGGCTCCGCCCATGGCCCCTCCCACTACCGGAAGTATAAAGTGCTGCAGCCGCGTGAGCCTGCCCTCAGTTCTTCTGGTCGCAGGCAGGCTCAGTTGTAAGACTATTAAAACCACAGTTTACTTCCCAGTCGTGTTCCGAGTGAATTGATGGTCACATCAGGAAGTATTTCCAGGTGCAAGAATTCTGTAAGAGATTAAATAAATCCCCAAATGAGGTTTATAAAGCAACTGGTTACTGTGTGAGAAACTAAAGTAGCTCAGGATTTTCATGTCAACCTCTTCATCTTCAATGGTGTGAATTTCCAGCTCTGCCCACCGAGAGAGAGAGAGAGATAGAGAGACAGAGAGAGAGAGAGACAGAGAGAGAGGAAGGTAGAGAGACAGAGAGAGAGAGAGAGACAGAGAGAGAGATAGAGAGACAGAGAGATAGAGAGACAGAGAGAGAGGAAGGTAGAGAGAGAGATAGATAGATAGATGGATAGGTAGATAGCTAGGTAGATAGATAGAAAGATAGGTAGACAGACAGACAGATAGATAGATGGAGACAATGGAAAGAGAGAAGGGGAGGAGTGAGAGAGGGGAAAAGGAGGGAGAGAGGGGGATGAGAGAGCTGGGGACTGACCTTATATATTTTCCAGGTTGTTCAGTAGATCACAATGACATCAGATGTGAGGCTGCGAGCTGGAACCTGGGAGATCTTCGTCTGTGAATCCTGGCGGAACAGAATGGAAAAAGCACCGAATTCCAAAAAAATCTCCAGAATGTAACAGCAGCAGAATTGCCAAGTACTGAGAGCGACAGCGATTAACTCCACATTCCTTACTGACCGCTGGGATTAACGAGGGGTCACAGGAAGAGGCGGAGGCGCTCAGCCCCTTGCGGATCTACATGGTGACTCCTCTCGCCTTCTTTCACTCCAGCCTGGGTTCCACCACCCTCTGCACAGAGGTCAAGAGGACATGGCTGTGTCATTTAAAAGGCGTCCTCCTGACCACTGCCTCCTGTTGGCTCTGCTGCTGACGCTGTGTAACGGAGGAGGGATTCCCGAGCACTGACTGACCTCCAGCATGGCTCTGCTGTTAATGCTGTAAAGGAGGGATTCCCGAGCACTGACTGACCTCCAGCATGGCTCTGCTGCTGACGCTGTGTAACGGAGGAGGGATTCCCGAGCACTGACTGACCTCCAGCATGGCTCTGCTGTTAATGCTGTGTAACGGAGTGATTCCCGAGCACTGACTGACCTCCAGCATGGCTCTGCTGTTAATGCTGTGTAACGGAGGAGGGATTCCCGAGCACTGACTGACCTCCTGTTGGCTCAGCTGTTAATGCTGTAACGGAGGAGGGATTCCCGAGCACTGACTGACCTCCTGTTGGCTCAGCTGTTAATGCTGTAACGGAGGAGGGATTCCCGAGCACTGACTGACCTCCTGTTGGCTCAGCTGGAAGCTCACATCTCCGTCCAGGCTGAATGCCGACTGGAGCGAGAGAGACTGGAACCAGACCCTGTCCTCACCCACTGCTCACAGCACAGATTGTCGTCACTGAGGAAGCTCCGACTATCACCTACCCAACCCCAGGGACACAGAGGCTGACAGCAGTCCCCTGGTGGGATTGGCTGTGGCTCTCTCGCCTCTGAATCAACCGATCAGGGGTTCAATTCCCCACTCCAGCGACTAGGGCACAGGATCCCAGCTGACCCTCCCAACTTTCCATCACTCCTCCACATTTCCTGCTGCCTCCACTCTCCTGATTCTCCCTCAGGTCAGTGTGTATGTTTCCCCCCTGTGTGTGTGTGTGTCTCTCTGACATCTTCCAAGGGGGCTTATCGAGGAACTCGTCATTACCTGATGAGCAACAATCCCAACTCTCTGATGTCTCCCCTCGTTGCCTTTCCTAACCAGTGTATTGGCTGAGGGGGTACAGCCCTCTCAAAGGCCGGGTGAGGAAATTAGGGATGGGCAATAAATGTCAGCGGCACCCACATCGCATTAAAAATAACCATCTGGCCAATCTCACCAGCTCCGACCTGTCTGACTCATTGCTGACCTGAGCACTCTGCCCTTCAATCAGCTCTCCTCTCTCACCATGACCCTGACATAACCCTGGCTGAGGGGTGATGACATCTTCCCACAACCGAAGCCACCTCCCCCCCCCCCCCGGATCTGGTCCTGCCCCATCAAGACACTCGTGGATGTGCTTCAGAGCTGGTCACATGACCACGCCTTGACTTGACCCCCCCCCCCCCCAACCCAATCCTCAGACATTCTCTCCTCCTTTGGTCACGTCACCCTGTCCCGTTCCTCGCCCCTCCCCATTCCAAATCCTCATTCTTCTCCACTCTCCTCCCTCTTCCCCCCCCCCACCCCCTCCTCGAATTTCTTCTCCACTCTCCTCCCTCTCCCCCCCCCCCCCACCCCCTCCTCGAATTCACTTCTGGCTGCCAATCCAGGCTCTCCTCCCTCCATTCACTTCTAACCTCCTCCATCAAACCCTCACCTCCGACAGTAAGCGCGAGAAACTCGAGCATCTCTATGCCGCCCTCTGATCAACCATTTCCCCCCCCCCCCCCCTTCCATTGGTGGTCTGCACCCACCTTCCTCTAACATTCCATCCTGCCTCACCCCTCAGCTCCCGGATTCCTCCAGTTCTCTCCCCCCCCTATCTGAGCTTACCTTGTCCATGAGACACATGATACACTAACAGGGTTTAAAAGGCATCTTGGCAAACACATGGATAGGATGGGTATAGAGGGATACGGCACAAGGAAGGGCTGAGGGTTTTGGCCAAGGTTGGTATCATGACCGGTACAGGCTTGGAGGGCCGAAGGGCCTGTTCCTGTGCTGTATTGTTCTTTGAGGCCTACATCCTGTTCCCTTGATCTTATTGCCACAAAACTGCTGATCACCCAATGTCCCCTCCTGGTTCCCATATTAGCCAATAACATTAACGGGTACCTTCCCTCTCTCTGCTTTTAAATCTGCCATCATCGCCCCACCCCTCAATGAGAAACACTGGGCTGGATTCTCCGCCGGCCGGATGCTCCGTTTTGCCGGCGGCCCAGGGTTTCCCCGACGGCGTGGGGCTGCCCCACAACGGGAAACCCCATTGACCAGCCCGGCGAAACGGGGAATCCAGCCAGCGAGCCACATCTGGTGCGGCGGGGCGGAGAAACCAGCCCACTAACTCCTGACCTCTCTGTCCTTGCAAACTACCCTCCCAATTCCAACCTCCCATTCCTCTCCAAGGACAATGAATGCGTTGTCTCCTCCCAAATCCATTCCCATCTTTCCGAAAACTCACCCTCCAATTAGGTTTCTGCCCCAGCTACACTTCCAAAATGGCTCTTATCAAAGTCACAGATGACATCCCGCGTGACTGTGACGTGGGTAAACCTTCCCCCCTCATCCATCTCGCCCTGCCTGCAGCCTTTAATCCAGTTTGCCCACACCATCCTCCTCCAACACCTCTCTGCTGGCTTCGAGCTGGGTGGGGCTGCTCTCTCCCCAGTTCCATTCCTACCCGTCTGATCGCACCCAGAGAATCCCCCACACTGCGTTACCCCTGCTGTCCCCCAAGGATATATCCAGTGCCTTGCTTGCCCCCTCTGCGGCGCAGGATTGCTGCTCCTAGGGGACAGATGACGCCGTCGGAAAAGGCTCCGGCATTTTTGACGGCGTCAACGCTTAGCCCCAGGATCGGAGAATCCCGCCCGTGGTTCCCCTGACGTTGGTTTCAGATTCCATAAACCATTCACCTGCAAATGAAGGTTTAACACAGTTTACAGGTCTCAAATAACTTCAATAATCCTTACTTATCCATGTAACAAATATTAAACAATGCATGGAGAATGGTTACTTTTATTCAGACGTTACATTAGCTTTCATTATTGCATAATTTCTACCAGGATTTATAAATATCACCTGTTTGTACGTTTTAAATAAAGAGTTAAAGTCACCAGCAAAACCCTTCCGTAAAGTTTTAATTATCCATCCTCCTCATCGCATTTATGCACACTAAGGAGTGGCAACGCGCACACACACACACTCGTTCACACACACACACTCACATACACACACTCGTTCACACACACACGTTCACAAACGCACTCACATACACACTCGTTCACACACACATACACACACTCGTTCACACACACACACACACACACACACACACACGTTCACAAACACACACACTCACATACACACTCGTTCACACACACTCACATACACACTCGTTCACACTCACATACACACACTCGTTCACACACTCACATACACACACTCATACACACATTCACATACACACACACAATCACATACACACTCATATACACACACATTCACAGACACACACATTCTCACAGTCACATACTTACACACGCTCATATACACACATTCACACGCACACACAGTCACATACACACATTCACATACACACAGTCACATTCACAGTCACATACACACATTTTCAGTCACATACACACACATTTTTCACACATTCACACACACACAGTCACATACACACATTCACACACACTCACATACTTTCACCCACACATTCAGGGGGAGGTGGGAGGGGGGGGGGGGAAGGAGGACATGACAAGGATGATACGAGGATTCCTCGGCTCTTCTCCCTCTGGTTCAAATCAGCGACGATGCCTGATTCACTGAAAAAGAGTCGAACGGTCTTGATTCCTAAGTGCGAGGATCAGGAACACCCGAAAGATATCGACAACTGGCACCCGATCACCATCGGTCCTATGCTGCTTCGCCTGTTCACCAAGATCATGGCGAAACGTCTCAGCGAGACGGTCTGGATGAACCCTCGGCAGAAGGGTTTCCTGGCAGCTACTCCCGGGTACAATGAGAACATTGCCATCCTCGAGATCATCATAAAGGGAGAGTGAAAAAGACCAGGAAGGACCGCGCAGTTGTCTTTGTCGATCTGGCCAAGGTGTTTGACTCGGTTGGGCACCAGCTCATTGTGAAAGTATTACAGAGAATGAGACTACCACCAGATTTCATAACGATGGTCACTGACCTGTACAATGGCAACACTACCATGGTCGAAGGTAACAAAACCAAGACCGCTGAAATAAAGATAGAGAGGGGTGTCAAGCAAGGAGACCCACTCTCGCCAATGCTATTTAACATAGATTTGGATCCACTGATATGGTCCCTGGAGGAGGCCAACTCAGGGGTCATCATGCCCGAGAGAGAGAACCGAGTCAACTGCTCTGCTTTGGCCTTTGCGACTGATATCGCTTTTCTGAGTGACTCTCATATAGAGATGGAAAAGAACCTGAAGCTCCTCCAGACTTTCTGCACCAATGTGGGCTCAGCGATTAACGTCACTAAGACCAAACACTTCCACTTCACTCACAAGTCGAAGACCTTTGTATACAACCATCGCGAAAACTGAAAGAGGTTATCGCCGACATCCCTCCAGGGGACAGAGAGAAATACCTGGGAGCCCGAATACACCCATGGGCAGGTGTGACAGAGGAGAGTGGTCGGAGAAGCTCAAAGACTGGACTAGTGCTTTACAGGCAGCGGCTCGCCGACCAGCACAGAAAGACAGGATCCTGAAGACCCATGTCACCCCCAGGATGTATTTTCATTTGATCCTCTCCGCAGCATCGCAGAATACGCTCTGCCATTTGGACCAAATCATACGGAATATCACCAAAGAAATTCTACACCTCCCACCGCATGTGAGCGACGGAATCCTGTATTCCAACAGGAGTGGTGGACTGGGTACGCCCAAACTCAAATTGTAGATTCCATCCGCGATTATCCGCAAACGCAAAGCACTCGGGAAGTCCACGGACAGGGTCGTAAGGACGTCCTTCCAGTACCAGGACGAAAGCAATATTGACACCATCGGAGGACTGCGTATGCTCAAGGTCCTAAAGGAAGTCAAGGAATTCCTTTCCTTTCTAAAAAAATATTGTTATTGAAATATTTGTAAATGTTTATAACAAAACAGAAAAAGGCGTTAAACATTAACAAAGAGCAAAAATAGATATTTCCCTGAACGGCCCTGTCTTCACAGACCACCTAAAATAACAAATAAACTAATCCCCCCTCCCCCCCCCCTCGGAAAGCTGCTCCTGCCGACATTTTAAATTCAATTTCCCCAAGAAAGTCGACGAACGGCTGCCACCTCCGGGAGAACCCTAACATTGACCCTCTTAAGGCAAACTTTATTTCCTCGAGACTGAGAAACCCAGCCATGTCACTAACCCAGGTCTCCACACTCGGGGGCTTTGAGTCCCTCCACATTAACAAGATCCGTCTCCACGCTACCAGGGAGGCAAAGGCCAAGACGTCGGCCTCTTTCACTCCCTGAACTCCCGGATCTTCCGACACTCCGAGAATCACCACCTCTGGATTCGGCACCACCCGTGTTTTTAGCACTGTGGACATTGCCTTGGCAAACCCCTGCCAGAACCCTCCCAGTTTCGGGCATGCCCAAAACATGTGGACATGATTTGCTGGGCTTCCCGCGCACCTCACACATCTAACCACAACCCCGAAAAACTTGCTCATCCTCGCCGCCGTCATTGTGCCTGGTGGACTAACTTAAATTGTATTAGACTGAGCCTGGCACATGATGAGGAGGAACTGACCCTGCTTCGGGCTTCTGCCCATAGTCCCAGCTCGAACTCCCCTCCTAACTCGTCCTCCCACTTGCCCCTCAGCTCCTCCACCAGGGTTTCCGCCACCTCCGAAAGCTCCTGGTAGATATCCGACACCTTCCCCTCCCCCACCCATGTACCGGACACTACTCTGTCCTGTATCCCCCATGGTGGCAGCAGCGGGAAGGCCACCACCTGCTTCCTCAGGAAGGTTTGCACTTGTAAATACCTAAAGCCATTCCCTGGCGGCAATTTAAATTTGTCCTCCAGCGCTTGCAGGCTGGGGAAAGCTCCCATCTATAAACAGGTCACCCATCCTCCTAATACCCACCCTCTGCCACCGCTGGAACCCACCGTACATCCTACTCAGCAGGAACCTGTGGGGAGGGGAGGGGAAGGGTGGGGAGGGGGAGGTAAGGGGGGTGGGATGAGTGGGGGAGTGGAAGGGGGAATGTGAGGGGGAGGAGGAGGGGAAGGTGGGAAGGAGGTGGGGAGTGGAAGGTGAGGGGGAGGGGGCAATGTGGGGGGGGATGGGAAGGGGCGATGTGGGGGGGAGGGGAATGGGAAGGGGCGATGGGGGGAGGGGAATGGGAAGGAGGAGGAGGGGGCGATGTGGGGTGAGGGAGGGGAAGGGGGGAAGGAGGTGGGGGGAGGGAGAGGGGGAGGTGGGGGAGGGAGAGGGGGAGGTGGGGGAGGGAGAGGGAAGGTGAGGGGGAAGGGGGAGAGGGAGGGGGAAGGAGGTGCGGGGAGGGGGTGATGTGGGGGGGAATGGGAAGGGGCGATGTG
>NW_024055910.1:0-29888 GCF_902713615.1 Scyliorhinus canicula | reverse complement strand
CATACCACAATGACACGCACACACACACAATGACCCACGCACCACAATGACACACACACCACAATGACACACACACCACAATGACACACACACCACAATGACACACACACCACAATGACACACACACACACACCACAATGCCACACACACACACACCACAATGACACACACACACACACACCACAATGACACACACGCACACACACAATGACACGCACGCACACACACACACCCACAATGACACACACACCACAATGACACACACACCACAATGACACACACACCACAATGACACACACACCACAATGACACACACACCACAATGACACACACACCACAATGACACACACACCACAATGACACACACCACAATGACATACACGCACACACACACCACAATGACATACACGCACACACACAATGACACGCACACACACACACACACACACAATGACACACACTCACGCACACAATGACACGCACTCACGCACACAATGACACGCACGCACACAGACACATACCACAATGACACACACGCACACACAGACACACCACAATGACACACGCACACACAATGACACGCACTCACGCACACACACACAATGACACGCACGCACACACACACACACCACAATGACACACACACACACACACACCACAATGACACACGCACACACACACAGACACATACCACAATGACACGCACACACCACAATGACACACACGCACGCGCACACACACACACACAGACACATACCACAATGACACGCACACGCGCACACACCACAATGACACACGCACACACACACACACATACCACAATGATACACACAATGACACACACGCACACAGACACATACCACAATGACACACACACACATTGACACACACACACCACAATGACACACACACCACAATGACACACACACCACAATGACACATACACCACAATGACACACACACCACAATGACACACACACCACAATGACACACACACCACAATGACACACACACCACAATGACACACACGCACGCGCGCACACACAGACACACCACAATGACACACTCGCACGCACACACAGACACACAATGACACACACACACAATGACACACACGCACACAGACACATACCACAATGACACACACACACACAATGACACACACGCACGCGCACATACACACACCACAATGACACACACACACCACAATGATGCGCACACACACCACAATGACGTGCACACACACCACAATGACGCGCACACACACCACAATGACGCACACACACACCACAATGACGCACACACACACCACAATGACGCACACACACACCACAATGACACACACACACCACAATGACACACACACACACACGACGCACACACACACCACAATGACGCACACACACCACAATGACGCACACACACAATGACACACACACACACACCACAATGACGCACACACACACACCACAATGACGCACACACACACACCACAATGACGCACACACACACCACAATGACGCACACACACACCACAATGACGCACACACACACCACAATGACGCACACACACACCACAATGACGCACGCACACACCACAATGACGCACACACCACAATGACGCACACACACACCACAATGACGCACACACACCACAATGACGCACACACACACCACAATGACGCACACACACACCACAATGACACACACACACCACAATGACGCACACACACACCACAATGACACACACACACCACAATGACACACACACACCACAATGACACACACACACCACAATGACACACACACACCACAATGACACACACACACCACAATGACACACACACACAATGACACACACACCACAATGATACACACACCACAATGATACACACACACCACAATGTCACACACACACCACAATGACACACACGCACACACGACACGCACACAGACACATATCACAATGACACACACACACGCACACACAGACACATACCACAATGACACACACACACCACAATGACACACACGCACGCGCACACACAGACACACACCACAATGACACACACACACGCACACACCACAATGACACACACGCACGTGCACACACACACGCACACACCACAATGACACACACGCACGCGCACACACACAGACACACCACAATGACACACTCGCACGCACACAGACACACAATGACACGCACGCGCACATACACACACCACAATGACGCGCACACACACCACAATGACGCACACACACACCACAATGACGCACACACACACCACAATGACGCACACACACACCACAATGACGCACACACACACCACAATGACGCACACACACACCACAATGACGCACACACACACCACAATGACGCACACACACACCACAATGACGCACACACACACCACAATGACGCACACCACACCACAATGACGCACACACACACCACAATGACGCACACACACACCACAATGACGCACACACACACCACAATGACGCACACACACACCACAATGACGCACACACACACCACAATGACGCACACACACACCACAATGACGCACACACACACCACAATGACACACACACACCACAATGACACACACACACCACAATGACACTCACACACAACGACGCACACACACACCACAACGACGCACACACACACACCACAACGACGCACACACACACCACAATGACGCACACACACACACACAATGACGCACACACACACACCACAATGACGCACACACACACACCACAATGACACACACACACACACCACAATGACACACACACACACCACAATGACACACACACACACACAATGACGCACACACACCACAATGACGCACACACACACACCACAATGACGCACACACACCACAATGACGCACACACACACCACAATGACGCACACACACACCACAATGACGCACACGCACACCACAATGACGCACACACACACCACAATGACGCACACACACCACAATGACGCACACACACACCACAATGACGCACACACACACCACAATGACGCACACACACACACCACAATGACACACACACACCACAATGACACACACACACCACAATGACACACACACACCACAATGACACACACACACCACAATGACACACACACCACAATGATACACACACCACAATGATACACACACACCACAATGACACACACACCACAATGATACACACACACCACAATGTCACACACACACCACAATGACACACACGCACACGACACGCACACAGACACATACCACAATGACACACACACACACCACAATGACACACACGCACGCGCACACACACACGCACACACCACAATGACACACACGCACACACACAGACACATACCACAATGAGACACACAATAACACACGCACGCACACACAGACACATACCACAATGACACACACACACCACAATGACACACACGCACGCGCACACACAGACACACACCACAATGACACACACACACGCACACACCACAATGACACACACGCACGTGCACACACACCACAATGACACACACGCACACACACAGACACATACCACAATGACACACACGCACACACAGACACATACCACAATGACCCACACACACACACACACACACAGGCACACACCACAATGACGCACACACACACCACAATGACACGCACACACACACACACCACAATGACGCACACACACACCACAATGACACACACACACACACCACAATGACGCGCACACACACACCACAATGACGCGCACACACACACCACAATGACGCGCACACACACCACAATGACGCGCACACACACCACAATGACGCGCACACACACCACAATGACGCGCACACACCACAATGACACACACACACACCACAATGACACACACACACACCACACTGACACACACACACACCACAATGACACACACACACCACAATGACGCACACACACACCACAATGACACACACACACCACAATGACACACACACACCACAATGACACACACACACCACAATGATACACACACACCACAATGTCACACACACACCACAATGACACACACGCACACGACACGCACACAGACACATACCACAATGACACACACACACACCACAATGACACACACGCACGCGCACACACACACGCACACACCACAATGACACACACGCACACACACAGACACATACCACAATGAGACACACAATAACACACGCACGCACACACAGACACATACCACAATGACACACACACACCACAATGACACACACGCACGCGCACACACAGACACACACCACAATGACACACACACACGCACACACCACAATGACACACACGCACGTGCACACACAGACACATACCACAATGACACACACGCACACACACAGACACATACCACAATGACACACACGCACACACAGACACATACCACAATGACCCACACACACACACACACACAGGCACACACCACAATGACGCACACACACACCACAATGACACGCACACACACACACACCACAATGACGCACACACACACCACAATGACACGCACACACACACCACAATGACGCGCACACACACACCACAATGACGCGCACACACACACCACAATGACGCGCACACACCACAATGACACACACACACCACAATGACACACACACACCACAATGACACACACACACACCACAATGACACACACACACACCACAATGACACACACACACCACAATGACGCACACACACACACCACAATGACACACACACACCACAATGACACACACACACCACAATGACACACACACGCACCACAATGACACACACGCACCACAATGACACACACACACACCACAATGACACAGAGACACACACACACAGACCAGACTGATATACACACACTCACACACCAGACTGACATACACACAATATGTTAACCCTTGCGGAGCAGCCACAGCGAATGCTAAGTGAGTAACAACCCTGGCCAATCCATTACCATCTCGATCAGCTTGGTGACAAGTCAACCAATAACATTTGGACACATTTCCCTCGCCTTCCTATCCGTTGGCAGACCGATTCCATCTGCTGGCAGCACGGTAGCACAGTGGTTAGCACTACTGTTTCACAGCTCCAAGGTCCCGATTTCGATTCCCGGCTTGGGTCACTGTCTGTGTGGAGTCTGGACGTTCCCCTCGTGTCTGCGTGGGCTTCCTCCGGGTGCTCCGGTTTCCACCCACAAGTCCCGAAAGATGTGCTGTTAGGTATATTGGACATTGTGAATTCTCCCTCCGTGTACCCGAACAGGCACCGGAATGTGGCGACTAGGGGCTTTTCACAGTAACTTCATTGCAGTGTTTTTTTTTTAATTTAGAGTACCCAATTCATTTGTTTTCCAATTAAGGGGCAATTTAGTGTGGCCAATCCACCTACCCTGCACAACTTTGGGTTGTGGGGGCGAAACCCACACAGACACGGGGAGAATGTGCAAACTCCACACGGACAGTGACCCAGAGCCGGGATCGAACCTGGGACCTCAGCGCCGTGAGGCAACAGGGCTAACCCACTGCGCCACCGTGCTGCCCTTTCATTGCAGTGTTAATGTAAGCCGACTTGTGAGGGGCTGTTTAGCACAGGGCTAAATCGCTGGCTTTGAAAGCAGGCCAGCAGCACGGTTCGATTCCCGTACCAGCCTCCCCGAACAGGCGCCGGAATGTGGCGACTGGGGGCTTTTCACAGTAACTTCATTTGAAGCCTACTCGTGACAATAAGCGATTTTCATTTTTTTTCTTTCATTTCAATAAAGATTATTGTTATTGACTTTAACTAAATGGTCCAGGCTCTTACCTTTCATGGCCTCGCTCAACAGGAGGCGGGAATGCTGCAGGAACTTGGCCGTGAGGCCGCAGGCCTGGAGTTTGAGCGTGCTCAGTCGAGGGCAGGATCTGATCAGTGAGGCTATGAGCTGAGAGCTGCCGTCTCCCAAAGGATTGAGGCTGAGGTTCAACTCCTCCAGACTCTGAAATAAAGAAACTTTGAGTAACACCACAGAAAATATTCAAGACATTTCCCCCCTCACCAGATACATCCATTGAAAGCTGCTTGTCCAGGAAAGTGAACCCCCCCCCCCTATCTGTGCAGATTAATACCTTTAAACAAGGGTGACCGTGGGAAGGCTGAGGGATTGCGAGAGGAGAATTGAGGGAACATTACTGAAGTGCTGGGGGGTGCTGAGAACGTCATCACGAAGACCAATTGGGCCAGTGGGCCGATGAATGGCAGATGGAGTTTAATTTGGATAAATGTGAGGTGATGCCTTTTGGTCGATCAAATCAGGGCCGGACCGACTCAGTTAATGGGAGTTGGGGGAGAGTTACAGAACAAAGATCTAAGGGGACATGTTCATAGCTCCTTGAAGGTGGAGTGGCAGGTGGACAGGGTGGTGAAGAAGGCATTCAGCATGCTAGGTTTTATTGGTCAGAATATTGAATACAGGAGTTGAAATGAAATAAAAAGAAATGAAAATCGCTTATTGTCACGAGTCGGCTTCAATGAAGTTACTGTGAAAAGCCCCTAGTTGCCACATTCCGGCGCCTGTCCGGGGAGGCTGGTACGGGAATCGAACCGTGCTGCTGGCCTGCTTTCAAAGCCAGCCATTTAGCCCAGTGAGCTAAACCAACCCCCGTCTTGTTGAAGTTGTACAAGATTTGATAAGACCACACGGAATATTGTGTTCAGTTCTGGTCACCCTTATAGATCTTATAGAGGTCTGTAAAATAATGAGGGGCATCGATAAGGTAGATAGTCAACATCTTTCCCCAAAGGTAGACGAGTCTAGAGCTAGAGGGCAGAGGTTTAAGGTGAGAGGGGAGATACACAAAAGGGTCCAGATGGTGGTGAAATCGCTGGCTTTGATAGCGGACCAAGGCAGGCCAGCAGCACGGTTCAATTCCTGTACCAGCCTCCCCGAACAGGTGCCGGAATGTGGCGACTAGGGGCTTTTCACAGTAATCTCATTTGAAGCCTACTCGTGACAATAAGCAAATTTCATTTCATTTTTTCATTGAATGTCTGGACTGAGCTGCCAGAGGCAGTAGTAGAGGAGAGTATAAAAAGCATTGAGACAGTTATATGGGTAAGCTGGGTATAGAGGGATATGGGCCCAATGCGGGCAATTGGGACTAGCTTAATGGTACAAACTGGGCGGCATGGACAAATTGGGCTGAAGGGCCTGTTTTCATGCTGTAAACCTCTGTGATGAAATGGGCAGAGGTATGGCAGATGCAGTTTGATGTGGTAAGTGTGAAGTGATGTACTTTGGGAGAAACAACATAAGAAAGGCAGTATGATGTTAACGGTATTATTTCAAGGACAAAGCAAAAGCCGACGCTCTCGGGGTACACATTTACAAATCTGTGAAGGTGGCAGTTCAAGCTGACAGGATGTACGGCTGAGTAAATAGGGATATTCAGTACAAAAACAAGGAAGCTACGCTAAACCTTTATAAAACTCAGGTTTGGCCCCAACTAGAGAATATGCTGTGCGGTTCTGGTCACCACACGTTTGGAAGGATGCGAGGGTCCTTGAGAGGGTGCGGAGGAGATTTACTCCATGGTTCCAGCGTAGAGAGATTTTACTCATGTATTTGGGTTGGAGAAGCTGGGTCGTTCTCCTTAGGGCTAAGGATAGTGAGGGGGGCTGTTGTCGGCTGCAAAGAGACATAGATAGGACGCAGAGCTGGGCTGAGAAGTGGCAGATGGAGTTTAACCCTGACAAGTGTGAGGTTGTCCATTTTGGAAGGGCAAATATGAATGCGGAATACAGGGTTAACGGTAGGGTTCTTGGCAATGTGGAGGAGCAGAGAGATCTTGGGGTCTATGTTCATAGATTTTTGGAAGTTGTCACTCAAGTGGATAGAGCTGTGAAGGAGGCCTATGGTGTGCTAGCGTTCATTAGCAGAGGGATTGAATTTAAGAGCCGTGAGGTGATGATGCAGCTGTACAAAACCTTGGTAAGGCCACATTTGGAGTACTGTGTGCAGTTCTGGTCACCTCATTTTGGGAAGGATGTGGAAGCTTTGTAAAAGGTGCAAAGGAGATTTACCAGGGTGTTGCCTGGAATGGAGAGTAGGTCTTACGAGGAAAGATTGAGGGTGCTAGGCCTTTTCTCATTAGAATGGAGAAGGATGAGGGGCGACTTGATAGAGGTTTATAAGATGATCAGGAGAATAGATAGAGTAGACAGTCAGAGACTTTTTCCCCAGGTGGAACAAACCATTACAAAGGGACATAAATTTAAGGTGAATGGTGGAAGATATAGAGGGGATGTCAGAGGTAGGTTTTTTACCCAGAGAGTAGTGGGGGCATGGAATGCACTGCCTGTGGAAGTAGTTGAGTCGGAAACGTTAGGGACCTTCAAGCGGCAATTGGATAGGTACATGGATTAGGGTAGAATAATGGAGTGTAGATTAATTTGTTCTTATAGCATTGTGGATAGCACAATTGCTTCACAGCTCCTGGGTCCCAGGTTCGATTTCGGCTTGGGTAATTGTCTGTGTGGAGTCTGCACATCCTCCCAGTGTGCGTGCATGGGTTTCCTCCGGGTACTCCGGTTTGCTCCCACAGTCCAAAGATGTGCAGGTTGGGTGGATTGGCCATGAAAAATTGCCCTTAGTGTCCAAAATTCTATGATCTATGATTAACCTAGGACAAAAGTTCGGCACAACATCGTGGGCCGAAGGGCCTGTTCTGTGCTGTATTTCTCTATCATTGGATAGAGGTGGACAAGATTGTGACAGTTTTCGGGAAGGGGTAGACAGGAACAACTGTTTGCGTTCATCATTTGAACAAGGTAAGAATTCTTACAAAACCAGATTAAAGTCCAACAGGTTTGTTTCAAACACTAGCTTTCGTTGCACTGCTCCTTCCTCAGGTGAATGAAGAGGTTTGTTCCAGAAACATATATATATAGACAAAGTCAAAGATGCCAGACAATGCTTAGAATGCGAGCATTTGCAGGTAATTAAGTCTTTACAGATCCAGACAGAGAAGTAACCTTAATTACCTGCAAACGCTCGCATTCTAAGCATTGTCTGGCATCTTTGAATTTGTCTCTATATATGTTTTTGGAACATACCTCTTCATTCACCTGAGGAAGGAGCAGTGCTCCGAAAGCTCGTGTTTGAAACAAACCTGTTGGACTTTAACCTGGTGTTGTAAGACTTCTTACTGTGCTCACCCCAGTCCAACCCTGGCATCTCCACATCATTTGAACAAGGAGCATGGCAGACAGATTTTACATTTTGGGACGCAGATACAGGGAGAATGTGAGGAGAATGCTTCTGGATGCAGCAGTTAGTAACGAGTTGGAACTCGCTTCCCAGGAGGGCGGCTTAACTGGAAACAGTCACTGATTGCAAAATGGATACAAAGGAAATAAACTCTAAGGGCTTGAGGGATGGATCAGGGTAGTGGGATTGACTGAATCACAACGTGGGGAGCTAGCATGTCCTCAATGGGATGAATAGCCAGAAGTGACTTTCTGACTGGGACTCAATGCCAAATGAAACCTCTGTAGGTTTGTGATCAGGTCCCCAGCTGGAGTCCGGGGTATAATTCTGAAGATGCCAACATCCACAGTGAACCAGGAAGTGCAGCAGGAAAATAGAGAACAATCATCTGGACAGAGTGGAGGAAGATGGATTGTTCTCTTTAACGGTGGAAAAGATTTGAACCGTTGTGCTGGTTCATCCAGTGCTCCTTACCCAGCCTTCGCCCCATAAACCCTACTCAGACCCTCTCCAGCGATAATTCTCCTGGATCGTCTCGATTGAACCTCCAGCACACTCTTAGACAATGCATTCCCCATCCTCACTGCGGAAAACGTTGCTCCCCTCATCTCCACCGCTCCTTTGGCCAACGACCTCAAATCTGTGCCCTCTCGTCCTAGGTCCTTCCACCAACGGGAACAGTTTCTCCCGATCTCCGCTGTCCAGCCCCCTCATGATGTTGTTGAACATCTCTATCCAATCTCCTCCCAGCCTTCTGCTCTCCAAGCGGAACAGTCCCAACCTCGCCGATCTCTCCTCATCGCTGAAGTTCCTCATCCCGGGACCATTCCCGGGAATCATTTCCGCTCTCTCTCCAAAGCCTTCACAGGGGCTGGTTTAGCACACTGGGCTAAATCGCTGGCTTTTAAAGCAGACCCAGGCAGGCCAACAGCACGGTTCGATTCCCATACCAGCCTCCCCAAAACAGGCACTGGAATGTGGCGACTAGGGGCTTTTCACAGTAACTTCATTTGAAGCCTACTGACAATAAGCGATTTTAATTTCATTTCATTTCCTTCCCAAAGTGTTAAAAACAGAGCAACCACCTCTCAGTAGGGAAACCTCAGAGTCGACAGGGGGGGGCAGTCTCCAGAACAAGGGAACATCAATCGAAGATTGTCACCGTCAGACCAGATCAAGAATCTGGGAGAAGTGTCTTCGCACAGGCAGTGGTGAGAATGTGGAACTTGGAACGGCTGAAGTAGTGAATTGATGTATTTAAGTGGAAGCTTGTGCGTACAGGAATCTGAAGGGAATAGATCTGGGGGGTAAGGTGGGAAGAGGTTTGTGTGGAGTATAAACATTAGCATTGACTGCTTGGGTTCACTGGCTAGTTTCAGTGTTTTACATTCTGTGTCCATCTTTCCCCCACTGCTGTAGAACTAAACAGGTAATCTTCAAATTTACACGGAACAATCTACAGTCTTTCAGTAAGTGTAGCAGCACCAATCAGATAGACACTCACCTGAAAGGGGGTGTCCCTGGAGGGCGTGCTGGGGTCACACAGCTTCCTCAGACCTTCATGTGTGATGCAGTTGGATGACAGGTCCAGCAGGGTCAGGTTGGGCATGGTGACCAGGCTGGCCAGCAGCTCGTCCATGGCATCGTCGCCGAGGCGGTTGGCAGAAAGGCAGAGTCGGCGGGTGGCGGTCTGGAGTTTGAGGGCCCGCAGCATGGGGGTCAGGTGCTCCTTGTTCAAGGACAAGTTGGACAATCGGAAGCAGGTACTGCTCTCCTGGGCCTCACACGCCCTCAACACCAGCCCATTGACAGCTAGAGGAAGGGAGACGTCCCACAAAAGGTACAAACGATGGAAGGTTACACAGAGACAACAACCGAGAAACCATCGCAAAGAGCCCACAGGAATGGGGAGAGAGAGAGCTCGCGCGAGAGAGAGAGCGCGCACGAGAGAGAGAGAGAGAGAGAGAGAGAGAGAGAGAGAGAGAGAGAGAGAGCGCGCACGAGAGAGAGAGCGCGCACGAGAGAGAGAGAGCACGAGCGCGCACGAGAGAGAGCGCGCACGAGAAAGAGAGGGCTGGAGAGGAACTTGGAGGGCGAGCATCCAGTGTCGGGGTCCACATAACTCCCAAAAACATACGTGGAGAGAGAATTTGCAGAATGTTTGAGGAGCTAGGCACCAAATTAACCAACAGAATTACCAAGGTTTTAATCTCTGGATTAGTACGTGTGCAAATTGACATCGGGTACATTAAATCAGAGAGGTGAAAACGTGGCTCACAGACTGGGGGGAGTGGGGGCTGGACAGGTGGGATGGTCGACAGCTGAACCATGCTGGGTCCAGTGTTCCTGTAAACCGCAAAACCAGGGAGGTGGAGAAGACTTTAAACTAAATAGAAGCAGCGAGGGGGGCGGGGGTTCTGGAGAAGGGATACGTCGGCTTACAAAGCACAGATATGTCGCAGCATCATACGGCAGCTATTTAGGTACTGACACCCGCCCCAAGTGATTAAACGCCACAATTTGAGGTTATTGGGTACGAGCTTTTTGCCATCAGAGACGTGATTACAAGGAGACCAAAATCTGGGAGCTAAATAATCAGGGGAAATGTGACTTTTCCTAAGGCCAGGCAGGAAAGAGAGGGTGGTGGGGGAGCTTTGTTAGCTACGAGATGGAACGAGTACAATAGCAAGAAATAACCTTGGATCGGAAGTTGTAAAATCTGAATGGTTGGATGTAGAAATAGCAAGGGAACATTGGTGGGGTGATGAATGAATATTTCACATCTGTCTTCACCCAAGAGAATGAGGATGTGGGTATGGAACTCGGGGAGAGAGACCGTGAGGTTATTGAGAAAATCGGGAGTGTCAAGGTATTGGCAGGCAAGTCTCCAGGTCCGGATGAATTGTGCCCCAGGTGCTGGCGGAGGCGAGGGAGGAGATTGCCGGGGCTCTGACCCAAATGTTTAATTCCTCTCTGGCCATGGGGGAGGTGCCAGAGGACTGGAGAGCAGCTAATGTGGTCCCACTGTTTAAGAAAGGCTGTAGAGATAAGCCAGGGGACTACAGACCAGTGAGTCTCACGTCAGTGTGTGGGGAAACTACTGGAAAAGATTCTAAAGGAGAGAATCTATCTCCACTTGGAGAGGGACGGGTTTGATCAGGAATAGTCAGCGTGGCTTTGTCAGAGGGAGGTCATGCCTAACAAATTTCAGTGAATTTTTTGAGGATGTGACAAGGTGGGTAGGTGATGGGACTTCCGGTGGCGGCCATGGAGTGAGGAGTCGCACACAGGGCAGCTCTGGCTCAAAGACGTTGGTTTGGGCACTTTATACCCGTTAGTGGGGTAACTCCTGCAGGAAGGTGGAGAGGGAGAGGTTCTCCCCAAGAGTGACATGTGTACTGGCTCCCAGACCCGGCAAAACACAGTTGAAGACCCGGCCAAGGAGTTGGAGGGGATCTATGGCCCAGCAACAGCTGTGAGAATGGCTGAGGGGGGGAAAGGTCGCGGCAGTGGGAAAGCCCCGGATGGAGCAGTCGATGACCTCTATCAAAGACAAACTTTGTCGGCAAAGGAAGATTTTTTGACCCGGAGAGCTGTGGAGGCTGCGCCGTTATGACTGTTCAAGGCTGAGATACAGACTTTTAACCAGGGAGGGGATGGAGGGTTATGGGGAGAAGGCGGGAAAGTGGGGTTGAGAATTAGATCAGATCCACCATGATCTCACTGACTCGATGGGCCAAATGGCCTACTTCTGCTCCAACGTCTCAATGCCAATGATGTGGAGAGGCCGGCGTTGCGCTGGGATGAGTACAGTAAGAAGTCTTACGAGTTTAACCTGGTGTTGTACGACTTCTTAATGCCAATGGTGCACTGATAGACATCGTTGAATACATGAGAAGCAAGTACTGGAGTGGCAGAGGGCCGGGGAGATCGATTTTCTGGACAAAATTACAGAGATTATCAGTAAATGGGGAGACTCGCGTCTGTGTTACAGACTGTTCCGTTTCCCTCCTTACCTTGGCGCAGGCTGTCACAGGCCCTCGTGTATCTGTCAACGAGGGGCGGCAGATCCCAGGCCTGCACCTCAGCCAGGACCTGAAAATGAGAAATAGGTCAGATCTTCATTTCTCCATCAGTTCAAAGGTCAGTGCAACCCAGAGGCAGAGAGCAGTAAACAGCAAAAGCAGCAGGAACTTCAGTGTAGAGGGAGCTTTACTCTGTATCTAACCCCGTGCTGTACCTGCCCTGGGAGTGTTTGATGGGGACAGTGTAGAGGGAGCTTTACTCTGTATCTAACCCTGTGCTGTACCTGTCCTGGGAGTGTTTGATGGGGACAGTGTAGAGGGAGCTTTACTCTGTATCTAACCCCCTGCTGTCCCTGTCCTGGGAGTGTTTGATGGGGACAGTGCAGAGGGAGCTTTACTCTGTATCTAACCCCGTGCTGCACCTGTCCTGGAGTGTTTGATGGGGACAGTGTAGAGGGAGCTTTACTCTGTATCTAACCCCGTGCTGTACCTGTCCTGGGAGTGTTTGATGGGGACAGTGTAGAGGGAGCTTTACTCTGTATCTAACCCTGTGCTGTACCTGTCCTGGGAGTGTTTGATGGGGACAGTGTAGAGGGAGCTTTACTCTGTATCTAACCCCGTGCTGTATCTGTCCTGGGAGAGTTTGATGGGGACAGTATAGAGGGAGCTTTACTCTGCATCTAACCCCGTGCTATACCTGTCCTGGGAGTGTTTGATGGGGACAGTGTAGAGGGAGATTTACTCTGTATCTAACTCCGTGCTGTACCTGTCCTGGGAGTGTTTGATGGGGACAGTGTAGATGGAGCTTTACTCTGTATCTAACCCCGTGCTGTACCTGTCCTGGGAGTGTTTGATGGGGACAGTGTAGAGGGAGCTTTGTTCTGTAGCTGCCCAAGCGTTGAGACAGCGATCGCAGGTCTTACCTCCTCATTGCTCTGTAGAACGTGGATGATGGGGTCCTGCGGGGAGAGCAGTGCCCCTTCCTTCTTCAGTGAGAGTTTAGGCCGCAGTCCACACATCTGGTAATATCTCTGGGTAGCTTGTTCAGCCAGCCAGGACACAGTACGCACCTCACTGTCACTGTGGAGATTATGAGAGGTTAAACTCAGAGCTGAAACTGGAGGCTGAGAGGTGTTCTGAGGATTGAAGGAGACATGTGGGGTGACAATGAGTTGTGGGCCAGAGAGCGCATAGGAAGAATGGCAGCTTCTCCATTGCTGGGGAGTGGGGAGAACGTGGGAGTCGCTCCCACAGGGAGTGGGGAGAATATGGGACTCGCTCCCAGGGGGAGTGGGGGAGAATGTAGGACTCGCTCCCACAGGGAGTGGGGGAGAATGTGGGACTCACTCCCACAGGGAGTGGGGAGAATGTGGGACTCGCTCCCACAGGGAGTGGGGAGAATGTGGGACTCGCTCCCACAGGGAGTGGGGAGAATGTGGGACTCGCTCCCACAGGGAGTGGGGAGAATATGGGACTCGCTCCCACGGGGAGTGGGGAGAATGTGGGAGTCGCTCCCACGGGGAGTGGGGAGAATGTGGGAGTCGCTCCCACGGGGAGTGGGGAGAATGTGGGAGTCGCTCCCACGGGGAGTGGGGAGAATGTGGGACTCGCTCCCACAGGGAGTGGGGAGAATGTGGGACTCGCTCCCACGGGGAGTGGGGAGAATGTGGGACTCGCTCCCACGGGGAGTGGGGAGAATGTGGGACTCGCTCCCACAGGGAGTGGGGAGAATGTGGGAGTCGCTCCCACAGGGAGTGGGGAGAATGTGGGAGTCGCTCCCACAGGGAGTGGGGAGAATGTGGGACTCGCTCCCACAGGGAGTGGGGAGAATGTGGGACTCGCTCCCACAGGGAGTGGGGAGAATGTGGGACTCGCTCCCACAGGGAGTGGGGAGAATGTGGGACTCGCTCCCACAGGAGTGGGGAGAATGTGGGACTCGCTCCCACAGGGAGTGGGGAGAATGTGGGACTCGCTCCCACAGGGAGTGGGGAGAATGTGGGACTCGCTCCCACAGGGAGTGGGGAGAATGTGGGACTCGCTCCCACAGGGAGTGGGGAGAATGTGGGACTCGCTCCCACAGGGAGTGGGGAGAATGTGGGACTCGCTCCCACAGGGAGTGGGGAGAATGTGGGACTCGCTCCCACAGGGAGTGGGGAGAATGTGGGACTCGCTCCCACAGGGAGTGGGGAGAATGTGGGACTCGCTCCCACAGGGAGTGGGGAGAATGTGGGACTCGCTCCCACAGGGAGTGGGGAGAATGTGGGACTCGCTCCCACAGGGAGTGGGGAGGATGTGGGACTCGCTCCCACAGGGAGTGGGGAGGATGTGGGACTCGCTCCCACAGGGAGTGGGGAGGATGTGGGACACGCTCACTCAGGGAGTGGGGAGGATGTGGGACTCGCTCCCACAGGGAGTGGGGAGGATGTGGGACTCGCTCCCACAGGGAGTGGGGAGGATGTGGGACTCGCTCCCACAGGGAGTGGGGAGGATGTGGGACTCGCTCCCACAGGCAGTGGGGAGAATGTGGGAGTCGCTCCCACAGGGAGTGGGGAGAATGTGGGAGTCGCTCCCACGGGGAGTGGGGAGAATGTGGGACTCGCTCCCACGGGGAGTGGGGAGAATGTGGGACTCGCTCCCACGGGGAGTGGGGAGAATGTGGGACTCGCTCCCACGGGGAGTGGGGAGAATGTGGGAGTCGCTCCCACGGGGAGTGGGGAGAATGTGGGAGTCGCTCCCACAGGCAGTGGGGAGAATGTGGGACTCGCTCCCACAGGCAGTGGGGAGAATGTGGGACTCGCTCCCACAGGGAGTGGGGAGAATGTGGGAGTCGCTCCCACAGGCAGTGGGGAGAATGTGGGAGTCGCTCCCACAGGGAGTGGGGAGAATGTGGGAGTCGCTCCCACAGGGAGTGGGGAGAATGTGGGACTCGCTCCCACAGGGAGTGGGGAGAATGTGGGACTCGCTCCCACAGGGAGTGGGGAGAATGTGGGACTCGCTCCCACAGGGAGTGGGGAGGATGTGGGACTCGCTCCCACAGGGAGTGGGGAGGATGTGGGACTCGCTCCCACAGGGAGTGGGGAGGATGTGGGACTCGCTCCCACAGGGAGTGGGGAGGATGTGGGACTCGCTCCCACAGGCAGTGGGGAGAATGTGGGACTCGCTCCCACAGGCAGTGGGGAGAATGTGGGACTCGCTCCCACAGGGAGTGGGGAGAATGTGGGAGTCGCTCCCACAGGCAGTGGGGAGAATGTGGGAGTCGCTCCCACAGGGAGTGGGGAGAATGTGGGAGTCGCTCCCACAGGGAGTGGGGAGAATGTGGGACTCGCTCCCACAGGGAGTGGGGAGAATGTGGGACTCGCTCCCACAGGGAGTGGGGAGAATGTGGGAGTCGCTCCCACAGGGAGTGGGGAGAATGTGGGACTCGCTCCCACAGGGAGTGGGGAGAATGTGGGAGTCGCTCCCACAGGGAGTGGGGAGGATGTGGGACTCGCTCCCACAGGGAGTGGGGAGGATGTGGGACTCGCTCCCACAGGGAGTGGGGAGGATGTGGGACTCGCTCCCACAGGGAGTGGGGAGGATGTGGGACTCGCTCCCACAGGGAGTGGGGAGGATGTGGGACTCGCTCCCACAGGGAGTGGGGAGGATGTGGGACTCGCTCCCACGGAGAGCGGTTGAGGTGAATATTGACGATACATTGAAGGGGGAGGCTGGATAAACAGGAGAAAGAAAGGAATAGAAGGATATGGTGAGGCGGGCGAGAGAAGGCTGTTCTGGTGTGTCCTAAAAAAATCTCCCACACAACTACTGCTCTCCCTGAACAGATTGCACACCCTGAACGTTGTTACGTACCTGTGTGGTATCGGGATCAGGAAGGTGTTATCCTGAACTTTGACCCTCACTCTGATTGATGGAGGCATCATTGAGTTGATAGGCGGTGTAAACGGTCCAACTGTGACCTAGTGAGAGACAGGAACTGGATTACCGAGCAGAAAGCTGCTAACTACTGAGTAACAGGAGAGGATCGATGGATTACCGAGCAGAAACCTGCTAACTACAGAAACCTGCTAACTACCGAGTAACCGGAGAGGATCAATGGATTACCAAGCAAAAAGCTGCTAACTACCAGGTAACTGTAGAGGATCGATGGATTACCGAGCAAAAAGCTGCTAACTACCGAGTAACTGGAGAGGATCAATGGATTACCAAGCAAAAAGCTGCTAACTACCGAGTAACCGGAGAGGATCCATGGATATCCGCGCAGAAAGCTGCTAACTACCAGGTAACTGTAGAGGATTGATGGATTACCGAGCAGAAAGCTGCTAGCTACCAGGTAACTGGAGTGGGTCGATGGATTACTGAGCACAAAACTGCTAACTATCAGGTAACTGGAGTGGGTCGATGGATTACCGAGCAGAAAGCTGCTAACTACCAGGTAACTGGAGAGGATCGATGGATTACCGAGCACAAAGCTGCTAACTACCAGGAAACTGGAGAGGATCGATGGATTACCGAGCACAAAGCTGCTAACTACCAGGTAACTGGAGAGGATCGATGGATTACCGAGTACAAAGCTGCTAACTACCAGGAAACTGGAGAGGATCGATGGATTACTGAGCACAAAGCTGCTAACTACCAGGTAACTGGGGAGGATCGATGGATTACTGAGCATAGACCTATAGGGGACGGCAGGGGCCAGGGGCTGGTGGGGGCCGGTGCCGGCAGGAACCACAAAGGGGGAGGCTGTTGTGTAGAATGTGTTTCTTGTTAATGGTGAGGTGAGGTTGTGAAATGGGGAAGGAAAGTTTGATACGTTACCGCTGAATTGGAAGGTGCGATTGGCTGGAGAGGTGTGTAGATGATCTCAGAGGTACGGGGAACAGAGTTGTTGACCACGGTCTTTGTGCTGCCCTTGTTGTTTCTCGTCCTCCCAACCACAGCCCGGTCCACTATCTGCGTCATGCGCATCTGCCTCGATCGCTTTTTCTGCAGGGCGAGCCTCTCACTGGATTGACGGAGCTCCGAACTCGGGCAGAGGTCAGTGTCACTGCCGTGGCCGGATTCCTCCGGCCCGGTGGGAATGTCCAGCCAGCTGTGCTCCCGACCTCGCTTCCTGGTCCGGCTGCTGCCCAGGTCATCCTCCAGCCAACTGTCCTCCACATACTCACTGCTGGGGATCAGCGCCGATTTCCCTGCGGCTGGCTCTGCGTTGTGGCACGTCTCTGCTAAAGTTTTGGACACAATCCTGGATTTTGCACTGCCTAAATTCCGGATAGCCTGTCGGTAGGCTGATGTCCCAACACTCGGAATGTCCGAATCAGCGTTCTGGCCTGTCCCGGGAGAAGGCCACTCGCTCACCTCTTCCTGACTCCCAGCATCATCCGGAGGTGCCGCGTCGCCGCTGGTAGTGGGTGACCTTTGACCTATCACCCTGTGCCGCTTCTTCACCGGTTGGAATCGTTCGATAGCGAGATCCTCTTCCGAAGATTCGTCCTCACCGAAGGAGGAACAATCCAGCCGGTGTCGCGCACCCGTCTGCGGACTGGAGCTCAGAGGGATCCCAGGGGCATCGGCAGTGCTGTGGGCAAGCCCCCGGGCCACCCGGCCCTGGGTCAGGGGGACAGTGCTGGATTTCTGCCTGCTTCGACACAAGGCTCCCGACTCCCTCTGGTAATTTCTGCTCTCCGCTGCCACGGGACGCGAGCTGGAAGGAGGGACAGGCAGCTCTAATAGTTCAAGTGGCTGTGAAGTTTCAGAATCAAAAAGGTCACTCTCGCGAAGATCCTGGACGGGCAGCTCGCCTGGGGAAAGGAACAAAAGCAAATAAGAACAGATTAAGCTCCCTCTACACTGTCCTCATCAAAAACTCCCAGGACAGGTACAGCACGGTGTTAGATACAGAGTAAAGCTGCCTCTACACTGTCCCCATCAAACACTCCCAGGACAGGTACAGCACGGTGTTAGATACAGAGTAAAGCTCCCTCTACACTGTCCCCATCAAACACTCCCAGGACAGGCACAGCACGGGGTTAGATACAGAGTAAAGCTCCCCCTACACTGTCCCCATCAAACACTCCCAGGACAGGTACAGCACGGGGTTAGATACAGAGTAAAGATCCCTCTACACTGTCCCCATCAAACACTCCCAGGACAGGTACAGCACGGGGTTAGATACAGAGTAAAGCTCCCTCTACACTGTCCCCATCAAACACTCCCAGGACAGGTACAGCACGGGGTTAGATACAGAGTAAAGCTCCCTCTACACTGTCCCCATCAAACACTCCCAGGACAGGGACAGCACGGGGTTAGATACAGAGTAAAGCTCCCTCTACACTGTCCCCATCAAACACTCCCAGGACAGGGACAGCGCGGGGTTAGATTGAACCTCCCTTTGCTGTGTTTGCAGTGCTGTGATGCTGGGGGTTTAGTGGAGCCTTTATGGTTGGGAGCTGTGGACTGAGACACTGATTTAGGTGCTCGGTCAGTGCAGACACCATGAGCCAGGACAAGGCTGACAGGCCCCATAATCCTGGAAAAAACAGGCCAAGGGCTAACCCGATAGAGCTCTTTGAAATTCTGATAGCTTTTGACCAGGGGGATTCGGAGAACGTGCTTCCTCTAACAGGGGGAAGCATGGAGACCATCAATATGAGTTAGTCACCAATGTCCCATTCAGACAGGCAGTACAAACTCACTCAATGGGCTGAATGGTCTCCTTCTGCACTGTAACAAATCTGTGATTGTAATAAATCCAATCAGGAATTCAGGAGGAAGGTGTTTACCCAGGGATGGGGAGAGTGTGGAACCCGCACCCACAGGGAGATGAATTTGGTCAATGTATTTAAGTTGAACCTACATAAACACAAGACGGTAAAGGAATAGATTGGATTGGATTTGTTTATTGTCATGTGTACCGAGGTACAGTGAAAAGTATTTTTCTGCAAGCAGCTCAACAGATCATTCAGTACATGGGAAGAAAAGGGAATTAAACAGAATTCAAGAAAATACATTAGAATACATAATAGGGGAACAAAATATATACAATGTACTACAGAAGCATTGGCATCGGTTGAAGCATACAGGGTTACGGTGGGAGGTTTCGATAACCGAATAGAGGTCAAGGTGGGAGATTTCAGTAATGGAATGGAGGTTACAGTGGGAGATTTCAGTAATGGAATGGAGGTTACAGTGGGAGATTTCAGTAATGGAATGGAGGTTACGGTGGGAGATTTCGGTAATGGAATAGAGGTTACGGTGGGAGATTTCGGTAATGGAATGGAGGTTACAGTGGAAGATTTCAGTAACGGAATGGAGGTTACAGTGGGAGATTTCGATAATGGAATGGGGGTTACGGTGGGAGATTTCAGTAATGGAATGGGGGTTACGGTGGGAGATTTCGATAATGGAATGGAGGTTACAGTGGGAGATTTCAGTAATGGAATGGAGGTTACGGTGGGAGATTTCGGTAATGGAATTGAGGTTACGGTGGGAGATTTCGGTAATGGAATGGAGGTTACAGTGGGAGATTTCGGTAACGGTATGGAGGTTACGGTGGGAGATTTCGATAATGGAATGGAGGTTACAGTGGGAGATTTCGATAATGGAATGGAGGTTACAGTGGGAGATTTCGATAATGGAATGGGGGTTACGGTGGGAGATTTCGATAATGGAATGGGGGTTACGGTGGGAGATTTCAGTAACGGAATGGACGTTACAGTGAGAGATTTCAGTAATGGAATGGAGGTTACAGTGGGAGATTTCGATAATGGAATGGAGGTTACAGTGGGAGATTTCGGTAACGGTATGGAGGTTACAGTGGGCGATTTCGGTAACGGAATGGAGGTTACAGTGGGAGATTTCGGTAATGGAATGGGGGTTACGGTGGGAGATTTCGGTAATGGAATGGGGGTTACGGTGGGAGATTTCGGTAACGGAATGGAGGTTACAGTGGGAGATTTCAGTAATGGAATGGGGGTTACGGTGGGAGATTTCAGTAATGGAATGGAGGTTACGGTGGGAGATTTCGGTAATGGAATAGAGGTTACGGTGGGAGATTTCGGTAATGGAATGGAGGTTACAGTGGGAGATTTCAGTAACGGAATGGAGGTTACAGTGGGAGATTTCGATAATGGAATGGGGGTTACGGTGGGAGATTTCAGTAATGGAATTGAGGTTACGGTGGGAGATTTCGGTAATGGAATGGAGGTTACAGTGGGAGATTTCGGTAACGGTATGGAGGTTACGGTGGGAGATTTCGATAATGGAATGGAGGTTACAGTGGGAGATTTCGATAATGGAATGGAGGTTACAGTGGGAGATTTCGATAATGGAATGGGGGTTACGGTGGGAGATTTCGATAATGGAATGGGGGTTACAGTGGGAGATTTCAGTAACGGAATGGAGGTTACAGTGAGAGATTTCAGTAATGGAATGGAGGTTACAGTGGGAGATTTCGATAATGGAATGGAGGTTACAGTGGGAGATTTCGGTAACGGTATGGAGGTTACAGTGGGCGATTTCGGTAACGGAATGGAGGTTACAGTGGGAGATTTCGGTAATGGAATGGGGGTTACGGTGGGAGATTTCGGTAATGGAATGGGGTTACGGTGGGGGATTTCAGTAATGGAATGGAGGTTACAGTGGGAGATTTCAGTAATGGAATGGAGGTTACAGTGGGAGATTTCAGTAATGGAATGGAGGTTACGGTGGGAGATTTCGGTAATGGAATAGAGGTTACGGTGGGAGATTTCGGTAATGGAATAGAGGTTACGGTGGGAGATTTCGGTAATGGAATGGAGGTTACAGTGGGAGATTTCAGTAACGGAATGGAGGTTACAGTGGGAGATTTCGATAATGGAATGGGGGTTACGGTGGGAGATTTCAGTAATGGAATGGGGGTTACGGTGGGAGATTTCGATAATGGAATGGAGGTTACAGTGGGAGATTTCAGTAATGGAATGGAGGTTACAGTGAGAGATTTCAGTAACGGAATGGAGGTTACAGTGGGAGATTTCGGTAATGGAATGGAGGTTACGGTGGGAGATTTCAGTAATGGAATTGAGGTTACGGTGGGAGATTTCGGTAATGGAATGGAGGTTACAGTGGGAGATTTCGGTAACGGTATGGAGGTTACGGTGGGAGATTTCGATAATGGAATGGAGGTTACAGTGGGAGATTTCGATAATGAAATGGAGGTTACAGTGGGAGATTTCGATAATGGAATGGGGGTTACGGTGGGAGATTTCGATAATGGAATGGGGGTTACGGTGGGAGATTTCAGTAACGGAATGGAGGTTACAGTGAGAGATTTCAGTAATGGAATGGAGGTTACAGTGGGAGATTTCGATAATGGAATGGAGGTTACAGTGGGAGATTTCAGTAATGGAATGGAGGTTACAGTGGGAGATTTCAGTAATGGAATGGAGGTTACAGTGGGAGATTTCGGTAATGGAATGGGGGTTACGGTGGGAGATTTCGGTAATGGAATGGGGGTTACGGTGGGAGATTTCGGTAACGGAATGGAGGTTACAGTGGGAGATTTCAGTAATGGAATGGGGGTTACGGTGGGAGATTTCAGTAATGGAATGGAGGTTACGGTGGGAGATTTCGGTAATGGAATAGAGGTTACGGTGGGAGATTTCGGTAATGGAATGGAGGTTACAGTGGGAGATTTCAGTAACGGAATGGAGGTTACAGTGGGAGATTTCGATAATGGAATGGGGGTTACGGTGGGAGATTTCAGTAATGGAATTGAGGTTACGGTGGGAGATTTCGGTAATGGAATGGAGGTTACAGTGGGAGATTTCGGTAACGGTATGGAGGTTACGGTGGGAGATTTCGATAATGGAATGGAGGTTACAGTGGGAGATTTCGATAATGGAATGGAGGTTACAGTGGGAGATTTCGATAATGGAATGGGGGTTACGGTGGGAGATTTCGATAATGGAATGGGGGTTACAGTGGGAGATTTCAGTAACGGAATGGAGGTTACAGTGAGAGATTTCAGTAATGGAATGGAGGTTACAGTGGGAGATTTCGATAATGGAATGGAGGTTACAGTGGGAGATTTCGGTAACGGTATGGAGGTTACAGTGGGCGATTTCGGTAACGGAATGGAGGTTACAGTGGGAGATTTCGGTAATGGAATGGGGGTTACGGTGGGAGATTTCGGTAATGGAATGGGGGTTACGGTGGGAGATTTCAGTAATGGAATGGAGGTTACAGTGGGAGATTTCAGTAATGGAATGGAGGTTACAGTGGGAGATTTCAGTAATGGAATGGAGGTTACGGTGGGAGATTTCGGTAATGGAATAGAGGTTACGGTGGGAGATTTCGGTAATGGAATGGAGGTTACAGTGGGAGATTTCAGTAACGGAATGGAGGTTACAGTGGGAGATTTCGATAATGGAATGGGGGTTACAGTGGGAGATTTCAGTAATGGAATGGGGGTTACGGTGGGAGATTTCGATAATGGAATGGAGGTTAGTGGGAGATTTCAGTAATGGAATGGAGGTTACAGTGAGAGATTTCAGTAACGGAATGGAGGTTACAGTGGGAGATTTCGGTAATGGAATGGAGGTTACGGTGGGAGATTTCAGTAATGGAATTGAGGTTACGGTGGGAGATTTCGGTAATGGAATGGAGGTTACAGTGGGAGATTTCGGTAACGGTATGGAGGTTACGGTGGGAGATTTCGATAATGGAATGGAGGTTACAGTGGGAGATTTCGATAATGGAATGGAGGTTACAGTGGGAGATTTCGATAATGGAATGGGGGTTAAGGTGGGAGATTTCAGTAACGGAATGGAGGTTACAGTGAGAGATTTCAGTAATGGAATGGAGGTTACAGTGGGAGATTTCGATAATGGAATGGAGGTTACAGTGGGAGATTTCAGTAATGGAATGGAGGTTACAGTGGGAGATTTCAGTAATGGAATGGAGGTTACAGTGGGAGATTTCGGTAATGGAATGGGGGTTACGGTGGGAGATTTCGGTAATGGAATGGGGGTTACGGTGGGAGATTTCGGTAACGGAATGGAGGTTACAGTGGGAGATTTCAGTAATGGAATGGGGGTTACGGTGGGAGATTTCAGTAATGGAATGGGGGTTACGGTGAGAGATTTCAGTAATGGAATGGGGGTTACGGTGGGAGATTTCGGTAACGGAATGGAGGTTACAGTGGGAGATTTCGATAATGGAATGGAGGTTACAGTGGGAGATTTCAGTAATGGAATGGAGGTTACGGTGGGAGATTTCGATAATGGAATGGAGGTTACAGTGGGAGATTTCGGTAATGGAATGGAGGTTACAGTGGGAGATTTCGATAATGGAATGGAGGTTACGGTGGGAGATTTCGGTAACGGAATGGAGGTTACAGTGGGAGATTTCGGTAACGGAATGGAGGTTACAGTGGGAGATTTCGATAATGGAATGGAGGTTACGGTGGGAGATTTCGGTTACGGAATAGAGGTTACAGTGGGAGATTTCGGTAATGGAATGGAGGTTACAGTGGGAGATTTCGATAATGGAATGGAGGTTACAGTGGGAGATTTCAGTAATGGAATGGAGGTTACGGTGGGAGATTTCAGTAACGGAATAGAGGTTACAGTGGGAGATTTCAGTAACGGAATGGAGGTTACAGTGGGAGATTTCGGTAATGGAATGGGGGTTACAGTGGGAGATTTCAGTAATGGAATGGAGGTTACAGTGAGAGATTTCAGTAACGGAATGGTGGTTACAGTGGGAGATTTTGGTAATGGAATGGGGGTTACGGTGGGAGATTTCGGTAACGGAATGGAGGTTACGGTGGGAGATTTCGGTAATGGAATGGAGGTTACAGTGGGAGATTTCGGTAATGGAATGGAGGTTACGGTGGAAGATTTCAGTAATGGAATGGAGGTTACGGTGGGAGATTTCGGTAATGGAATGGAGGTTACAGTGGGAGATTTCGGTAACGGTATGGAGGTTACGCTGGGAGATTTCGATAATGGAATGGAGGTTACAGTGGGAGATTTCGATAATGGAATGGAGGTTACAGTGGGAGATTTCGATAAAGGAATGGGGGTTACGGTGGGAGATTTCAGTAACGGAATGGAGGTTACAGTGAGAGATTTCAGTAATGGAATGGAGGTTACAGTGGGAGATTTCGATAATGGAATGGGGGTTACGGTGGGAGATTTCGGTCATGGAATGGAGGTTACAGTGGGAGATTTCGATAACGGAATGGAGGTTACAGTGGGAGATTTCAGTAACGGAATGGAGGTTACGGTGGGAGATTTCGGTAATGGAATGGAGGTTACAGCGGGAGATTTCGATAATGGAATGGAGGTTACAGTGGGAGATTTTAGTAATGGAATGGAGGTTACAGTGGGCGATTTCGGTAACGGAATGGAGGTTACGGTAGGAGATTTCAGTAACGGAATGGAGGTTACAGCGGGAGATTTCGATAATGGAATGGAGGTTACAGTGGGAGATTTCGGTAATGGAATGGAGGTTACAGTGGGAGATTTCAGTAATGGAATGGAGGTTACAGTGGGAGATTTCGATAATGGAATGGAGGTTACAGTGGGAGATTTCGGTAATGGAATGGAGGTTACAGTGGGAGATTTCGGTAATGGAATGGGGGTTACGGTGGGAGATTTTGGTAATGGAATGGAGGTTACAGTGGGAGATTTCAGTAATGGAATGGAGGTTACAGTGGGAGATTTCGGTAATGGAATGGAGGTTACAGTGGGAGATTTCGGTAATTGAATGGAGGTTACAGTGGGAGATTTCGGTAATGGAATGGAGGTTACAGTGGGAGATTTCAGTAACGGAATGGAGGTTACAGTGGGAGATATCGGTAATGGAATGGAGGTTACAGTGGGAGATTTCGGTAACGGAATGGGGGTTACGGTGGGAGATTTCGGTAATGGAATGGGGGTTACGGTGGGAGATTTCGGTAACGGAATGGAGGTTACAGTGGGAGATTTCAGTAACGGAATGGGGGTTACGGTGGGAGATTTCAGTAATGGAATGGGGGTTACGGTGAGAGATTTCAGTAATGGAATGGAGGTTACGGTGGGAGATTTCGGTAACGGAATGGAGGTTACAGTGGGAGATTTCGGTAATGGAATGGAGGTTACAGTGGGAGATTTCAGTAACGGAATGGGGGTTACAGTGGGAGATTTCGGTTACGGAATGGAGGTTACAGTGGGAGATTTCAGTAACGGAATGGAGGTTACAGTGGGAGATTTCGGTAATGGAATGGAGGTTACAGTGGGAGATTTCGGTAATGGAATGGAGGTTACGGTGGGAGATTTCGGTAGCAGAATGGAGGTTACAGTGGGAGATTTCAGTGATGGAATGGAGGTTACAGTGGGAGATTTCGATAACGGAATGGAGGTTACAGTGGGAGATTTCCGTAATGGAATGGAGGTTACAGTGGGAGATTTCGGTAACGGAATGGAGGTTACAGTGGGAGATTTCAGTAATGGAATGGAGGTTACAGTGGGAGATTTCGGTAATGGAATGGAGGTTACGGTGGGAGATTTCGGTAATGGAATGAAGGTTACAGTGGGAGATTTCGATAATGGAATGGAGGTAACAGTGGGAAATTTCGGTTACGGAATGGAGGTTACGGTGGGAGATTTCGGTTACGGAATGGAGGTTACAGTGGGAGATTTCGATAATGGAATAGAGGTTACAGTGGGAGATTTCAGTAATGGAATGGAGGTTACAGAGGGAGATTTCGATAATGGAATGGAGGTTACAGTGGGAGATTTCAGTAATGGAATGGAGGTTACGGTGGGAGATTTCGATAATGGAATGGAGGTTACAGTGGGAGATTTCGGTAACGGAATGGAGGTTACAGTGGGAGATTTCAGTAACGGAATGGAGGTTACAGTGGGAGATTTTGGTAATGGAATGGAGGTTACAGTGGGAGATTTCAGTAACGGAATGGAGGTTACAGTGGGAGATTTCAGTAATGGAATGGAGGTTACAGTGGGAGATTTCGGTAATGGAATGGAGGTTACGGTGGGAGATTTCGGTAATGGAATGGAGGTTACAGTGGGAGATTTCGGTAATGGAATGGAGGTTACGGTGGGAGATTTCGGTAACGGAATGGAGGTTACAGTGGGAGATTTCGGTAACGGAATGGAGGTTACAGTGGGAGATTTCGATAATGGAATGGAGGTTACGGTGGGAGATTTCGGTTACGGAATAGAGGTTACAGTGGGAGATTTCGGTAATGGAATGGAGGTTACAGTGGGAGATTTCAGTAATGGAATGGAGGTTACAGTGGGAGATTTCAGTAACGGAATGGAGGTTACAGTGGGAGATTTCGGTAACGGAATGGGGGTTACAGTGGGAGATTTCCGTAATGGAATGGAGGTTACAGTGGGAGATTTCAGTAATGGAATGGAGGTTGCAGTGGGAGATTTCAGTAACGGAATGGAGGTTACAGTGGGAGATTTCAGTAACGGAATGGAGGTTACGGTGGGAGATTTCGGTAATGGAATGGAGGTTACGGTGGGAGATTTCCGTAATGGAATGGAGGTTACGGTGGGAGATTTCAGTAACGGAATGGAGATTACAGTGAGAGATTTCAGTAATGGAATGGAGGTTACAGTGGGAGATTTCAGTAATGGAATGGAGGTTACGGTGGGAGATTTCGATAATGGAATGGAGGTTACAGTGGGAGATTTCGGTAATGGAATGGAGGTTACGGTGGGAGATTTCAGTAATGGAATGGAGGTTACAGTGGGAGATTTCGGTAACGGAATGGAGGTTACAGTGGGAGATTTCGATAATGGAATGGAGGTTACAGTGGGAGATTTCGGTAATGGAATGGAGGTTACAGTGGGAGATTTCGGTAATGGAATGGAGGTTACAGTGGGAGATTTCGGTAATGGAATGGAGGTTACAGTGGGAGATTTCAGTAATGGAATGGAGGTTACAGTGGGAGATTTCGGTAATGGAATGGAGGTTACAGTGGGAGATTTCAGTAATGGAATGGAGGTTACAGTGGGAGATTTCGGTAACGGAATGGAGGTTACGGTGGGAGATTTCGGTAATGGAATGGAGGTTACAGTGGGAGATTTCGGTTACGGAATGGAGGTTACGGTGGGAGATTTCGGTTACGGAATGGAGGTTACAGTGGGAGATTTCGATAATGGAATAGAGGTTACAGTGGGAGATTTCAGTAATGGAATGGAGGTTACAGTGGGAGATTTCGATAATGGAATGGAGGTTACAGTGGGAGATTTCAGTAATGGAATGGAGGTTACGGTGGGAGATTTCGATAATGGAATGGAGGTTACAGTGGGAGATTTCGGTAACGGAATGGAGGTTACAGTGGGAGATTTCAGTAACGGAATGGAGGTTACAGTGGGAGATTTCGGTAATGGAATGGAGGTTACAGTGGGAGATTTCAGTAACGGAATGGAGGTTACAGTGGGAGATTTCAGTAATGGAATGGAGGTTACAGTGGGAGATTTCGGTAATGGAATGGAGGTTACGGTGGGAGATTTCGGTAATGGAATGGAGGTTACAGTGGGAGATTTCGGTAATGGAATGGAGGTTACGGTGGGAGATTTCGGTAACGGAATGGAGGTTACAGTGGGAGATTTCGGTAACGGAATGGAGGTTACAGTGGGAGATTTCGGTAACGGAATGGAGGTTACAGTGGGAGATTTCGATAATGGAATGGAGGTTACGGTGGGAGATTTCGGTTACGGAATAGAGGTTACAGTGGGAGATTTCGGTAATGGAATGGAGGTTACAGTGGGAGATTTCGATAATGGAATGGAGGTTACAGTGGGAGATTTCAGTAATGGAATGGAGGTTACAGTGGGAGATTTGAGTAACGGAATGGAGGTTACAGTGGGAGATTTCGGTAATGGAATGGGGGTTACAGTGGGAGATTTCCGTAATGGAATGGAGGTTACAGTGGGAGATTTCAGTAATGGAATGGAGGTTACAGTGGGAGATTTCAGTAACGGAATGGAGGTTACAGTGGGAGATTTCAGTAACGGAATGGAGGTTATGGTGGGAGATTTCGGTAATGGAATGGAGGTTACGGTGGGAGATTTCCGTAATGGAATGGAGGTTACGGTGGGAGATTTCAGTAACGGAATGGAGGTTACAGTGGGAGATTTCAGTAACGGAATGGAGGTTACAGTGGGAGATTTCGGTAATGGAATGGAGGTTACAGTGGGAGATTTCAGTAATGGAATGGAGGTTACGGTGGGAGATTTCGATAATGGAATGGAGGTTACAGTGGGAGATTTCGGTAACGGAATGGGGGTTACGGTGGGAGATTTCGATAATGGAATGGAGGTTACAGTGGGAGATTTCGGTAATGGAATGGAGGTTACGGTGGGAGATTTCGGTAATGGAATGGAGGTTACAGTGGGAGATTTTGCTAATGGAATGGAGGTTACGGTGGGAGACCGTGAAGCAGTAATATTCTCGGAAACAGACACTGAGCTGAGTGTCACTCCTCACCTCTGTTCGAGCTACTCTTTAGCAGTCTCTCCACGTGTTTACATTGCTGCTTGGTGTCCTGGTCAAGGTGTTTGA